>NC_062224.1:52203564-52303365 GCF_902686445.1 Sciurus carolinensis
TCCCCAGAACTGTTAGATTCCGCCATAAGAAATGTCCTCAAAGGAAGGCCAAGTGAGGTCCTGTGCTGAACCCAAACCATACCACCCCACCCACAGGCTGTGTGACCTTGGAATTTTACACTCACTTTAGGCACTGAGATTGTAGAAAGTCAGGGTGGGAACAAGAGAAAGGCCAGAACACCTCTGGCACAAGACTTATGAGGATACCAAAACCGAAGTAATCAAGATTAAACAACAACAACAACAAAACCTTAAGGCAATATTTTAAAATCAAATTTAGAGCAAAAAATTCATGATAAATGAAATATCAAAATATAAAAATTTAAATTAGGAAAGCATCAGAAATAATGCTGCATGAAACCATATATACTAAACCTGAAAAAAAAGGAAAAATCAGTGGGTAATACTGATTGTATCTTCATTTAAAATTTTGCTCTTTTACTCATTGTAGAATTTTTTCTGCATTGATTTGGTGTTTCCTTCCTCTCTCCCTCTTATATTAATTTATTATTTGATTACTGAGTATCACTTTGCCCCACCTAAATTCAATCAAATCATGGTTCCAAGTTTTCTGAGAAATCTCCATACTGTTCTTCAGAGTGGTTGCACCAATTTGCAGTCCTGCCAGCAATGTATGAGTGTACCTTTCTCCCCACATTCTCTCCAACATTTATTGTTGCTTGTATTCTTGATAATTGCAATTCTGAGTGGAATGAGATGGAGTCTCAGTTTAGTTTTAATAATTAGTTTCTCTAATTGCTAGAGATGTTGAACATTTTTTCATATATTTGTTGATTTTATTTTTTCTTCTGTGAAGTGTCTGTTCAGTTCCTTTGCCCATCTATTGATTGGGTTTTATTTATTTATTTTTTTGGTATTAGGGTTTTTTTTCCAGTTCTTTATATATCCCAGAGATTAATGCTGTATCTGAGATTTAGTACTGTCTTGATAGCATTGCTTCCAAAGGCCAGTGACTAGAAAATTAAAGAGTTAATTATTCAGTTAAGAGGAATATCATTTTATAGAACCTATAAAACAAGTTCAGAGTCAGTTGGTACCTCACTGTCACACTGATAATCCTTTTTCAGAGCATTTCCTTGCATATACCTTAATGACAAGTAGGTAAAACAAATGCTTTATCCAGTGACTCTCTCCTTCTAGTCACTTCAGTCAACTATGTGCCTGAAATGTTTAAGCTATTTCATCACATTTTTTGAACTGCAAGTTTCCCCTTAACCAATTCACCAAGAAAAACCAGAAATTATCTACAAGGAACAATAATTGGGGGAGATATATATCTTACAACAGAAAGAAAATAATTTAGTCTTAACTCCTTATAATTATTAGTTCAAAGGTAAAGTCCAGCAGGAGACAAAATGGACTAGATATTTGCATATTTTCCTTTTTTCACATAAAAATGTAATTCATCAGCAAATGGGGAAGACTTTCCACTTTTTAAGGTAATTAAGTTACCAGTGGTTTGTCTAACTGTTTTGAGTGCAGAAAAATAAGGATACAAATAGTCATTCCTCCAAGCGGAGTCAACTATTTTTGATACTGTTCTAATATTGATTCAGAGACCTTGGAGACATGAAATGAGGGAAACACATCAATGGCATAAACTGGATTTTCCAATTAGTTTACAACTTGAAATTCTTCTACAAACTGTGCAACATAGTTTGCATAGGTTTCTGCAAAGCATAGGAATTGTATAAATATGGAAACATTTTTAATATGAAAAATAATGCTGGACTTTCTTTGGTTCTGATACATTCATTGGAATATTCCAGCTGCAATTAAAACTAGAGAAGACAAGAGAAAGAGAAGAAGATGCTTATGTATCACTAGTTCAGCATCAATTACATCTTGGACAGAAAGTTACCACAATCCTCATGGGGCCTCATGGGTGTAATCAGACTCCCTCCTGGAATCAGCCAATTTCAAGTAGCCATGCTGATGTAGGTGGCTGGTCCTGTAGGTCACAATGTCTTCACAATGAGAGAATTGAGGGGTTGCCCAGTACTAGATTTGGCTTCCATGCTTCCTTGCTATGAAGTGAATAATTTCAAATTTCTCTATTTGAAACCTGGGAAGGGAGTAGTTTTACTATTTGAGGATGCACTTATCTTTCCCAAAACATTTATCACAGGGTATGAATGTGTGCCAAGTGAGAAATTGACCTGAATCTTTATCTATAGATTTATTCTTATCAGATATTTTGCTTTAGGAGGAAGTTTAGAAATCAGACAGTTCAAACAGTTCTCTTTTTACAGAAGAGGAAACATTTTCAAGATCATTCAGACTTTTAGAATCAACCCAAATCTATGAACTTCCTGTTCCAAAGTTCTTTCTACTACTTGATTCTACCTGCTTATAGGGAATGCTATTGGTTAAGATGAATGTAGTAGAAAATCATGGAACAAAATGTACTTAATACAAATTAGAAAAAATATTCACATGAATTTTAGATGAGAAAAGGGTTTGGATGTTTCTTTTAGAGACACATTAATTCATAATCAAAATCATCTTTATCAAAGAAAATCATTCTTAAAATTAAGTGTTGAAATACTATGTGATTGAAATTAGTGATTTATAGATATTTAACCTGAATATTCCAGTTCTTTAATGCACTGTTTCCTGTCTAAATCACAGTCAACTCCTGTTCATTATAGCCCATAGAGTATAGATCACCAAGCTCAGAATAGTGACTTCATATAAAAAGAAAACAAGGACTTTTTTTTCCCTCTTTTCACATTTAAATTTTTTTTCTTTTCACAATTTTTTTATTGGTGCCTTAGAGTTGTACATGATGATGGGATTTGTTGTCAAATATTCATACATGCACACAATATAACTATAATTTGGTCAATGTCACTTCCCAGCACTTCCCCCTTCCCTCCCCTCCTCCCATTCTCTGGTCCTTTTTCTCTGCTGATCTTCCTTTATTTTCATGAGATCCCCTTGACCCACCTTTCTTTAAGGAATTTAAGATTATATCATGTGCAGATGATTATGTGTAGGTACATATTAATTTAGCTAATATACTCATTCAGAAAAGATTTGTGACTTGACCTATAAATACCCAATAACTTAAATCATGTTCACCCAATATCATCATTTTGGGGAATGACTGTATAGAGGTTATAAACAGGTGAAATTATGAAACAGAACTGTTTATATTGAATGGGACCTCTTCTCCAGAATGATACCTCAAGGACCCACTCTATAGAACAGTCTGATCAACACAGCATTGCTGTATGTGCAAAATAAAAGTCTTCAATCTTATATTGAAAGGAGTCATGTTTATTCTTTGCCAGTTTTCCCTTACTTTCTGAAATTTGTTCACAAAATTCCCACATTCTAATTAATTTTAGAAAGATAATAGAGGGCAACCCCTGTCAGGTCCCTGCTTGCCCTTAGAGAGTTCTATCTCTTTTCTTCTCTCTTAAATAAATCCTACTCCTTTCACTCTTGCCAAAAACAACAACAATAATAGCATGGACCTAACAACATGAAACTTTCAGGTAGAAGCATTTTGGTGCCTATGAAAATCAACTAAGTGTCTCCATTTGTACATCTGCCTCTTGAAGCAGCCAAAGAATACAAGAATTTCCAACTGAACTATAAGAATGTAGGAGAATAAACATCTGTGTACTTGCTAGGAAACCTACAGGAAGCAAAAACATCCTAATAGAATTGAAAAAGTTCCAGTTGCATTTTTAGGAGCCTTGGTGATATATAATTGGTACAATAAACTCTGGTTAAAAAGTATGATTTTTAACATATGTGACCACAATTAAGACAGTGAATGTTGCCATCACCCCAGAAGTTTTCTCTTTCACCTGTTATCCCCTCCACCAACCAATTGCATTTTCTAGAATTTTGTACAAATAGAATTATTCAGAATGTCTGATTTCTTTACTGAAGGTTATTCTTTTGAGATTCATTCATGTTGTTGTGTATCTATAGTTTATTCCTTTTTTTCCCAAGTACTGTTCTATTTGTATGACTCTACTGCAATTTATTTGTCCATTTACCTCCTGATAGAAGCCTGAATTGTTACACATAAATTTCCTTCAAAACCTTGTGTACAAGTCTTGTTATGAGAATACTCTCTCTTATCTTGGTTAAATGCCTGAAAGTGGAGTGACTGGATCATCTGATGGGTGGTTTAATTTTTTTAATTGCCCAGGTGCTTTCCAAAATGTTTGTACCATTTTATGTTTGTAAAATGTGAGTGAAAAAAATAAAGTACAACAAAAGTTATTACTGTCAAATATTGGCAAATTGAGGTGCTCTCAATTTTAGTGACTCATATTGCTAATTTGATGCTACTACCATTTCATAAGTGAATGACACAATGAGATCAGAATATATGGAGGCAATCTGTAACTCCTGAATAGAACTTTGTCTTGACCTTAAAAAAAAAAAAAAAAAACACTAAAAAGTATGAATGTGACAAAACATGCCATACAGCTAATCTCCAAATCCCACAATCAGACAGGTATACAGAATAAAATATTAACAAGGTAAATACCAAGAAACATATAAGAGAATGTCAGAGGCAGATTCATGTTTGGTAGGGTCTAAAACTTATACAATTTGGGGGTCCTTTATGAGGTACAAAATCCAATACTACAAGTCTATAACTCTGACAAAAAAGAAGTCAACACAGTTTTCCTGATAGGCATTCTAATGCTGGAAGGCTAACTCATCCATGAACGAGACTGACTGAACCACATACATACACTCTACCAAACCCAAACCAAGGGCACCTCCACTCAGGTCCCCTAGAGATGAAAAGTACAAAATGTGTCCATGACCCCAGAGCTCTACCTGAAGCAAAGTAAAATGTGCAGTAGGGCAAATGAGAATGGAAAGATGTTAATTATTAATCAATTGTAATCAATACACCTCACTTTTATAGGTATTAGAAAAACATATGATCATGTGAATGTATTGCTAGGTTACTGTATTAACCTTGAGGTTAAGCTTCACCAGCTTTATCCCAAATCCATCTCTGAGGAAAGAAAGGGAGGGGACGTGGTGGAAGTGCAAGCACCATGAAAATTTTCACATCTCCACCTTTCTCCAAACAAGTAACTCTCAACACCTCAACACTGGGTACTCATGGATATCTTACCTTTAATATATCCCTAAATTCTGAAAATTTGATATCTGACCTTAGTTGTTTTAACCCAGGAACATACAAAGGAAGGAAGGTTAAAGGAAGCAAATCAATCAGATATGGATAGGTGGACTGAGAAATGTCATCAAGAAATTTGTTCCTGCTAAACAGAGATTTGCAAAATGACCTAGGATCCCAGGTCCACCCGGGCATTCGAGCTTTATCCACTGTTGGTCAGTCATCGAGCACCTAAGCAGTTGCTATGAGACCACACAAGGTTCACATGGGTCCCCTGAACTAACATTCGGGGAAACTCAAGACAAAAGGTAGCAACCCTATCCCACACTTGGATTAATAGCTGGGCACAGAAATGTTTTTTCCATCCTCAACTATTCTGTTCTTATCTGAATCAATTTGTTATGCCTTGATGTTACAGAGTGTGTTCATATAGTGATTTTTGCTAACTCACTTTATACCCTTTATATGCAGCAACAGAC
This sequence comes from Sciurus carolinensis, assembly GCF_902686445.1. Lineage (NCBI taxonomy): Eukaryota > Metazoa > Chordata > Mammalia > Rodentia > Sciuridae > Sciurus > Sciurus carolinensis. Next base: position 52,209,190 of record NC_062224.1, read on the forward strand.
ATAAGACAATCCACCCTGAATTTAGCCTGAGGAGTACTGTGTTCTCCACAAACACACAAAGCTTCATATTTTTAAGCACCCTGCAGTGTATGTGTAGAGAGACATTCAATTAAAAAGAAATGTTCCTGTGCATGCACACACATGTACACACTTAAACCCTAGAATTTCCCAAATGTCTCTAGAGTAAATCCTGGAAGGAAAGCCCTATGTCAGATATAAATAATTTCCTCTAGAGATATTGGAAATCCCAGGACATTACCCAGGATCCTGTCTCTTGGTGTCTTTCCCACAGACAAATATTAAACTACTGGTGTGGATCACACCTACAGTACAAGGGGAAACTGAACACCAGGCAGCCCCTGGAGGATCGGGTTTTTGACACCACATGTTAGCGTAGGAATCCTAATCCCTGGGAGCACAAAATGATTGTATCCCAGAGGAAGGGGACTGCTTATAAAGTTTATGAGTGATCCTGACTTTTTTTTAATTGCAGTAATTTCAAAATTTAGGCTGACAAGGTAAAAGGGCATCCAATGCCATGACAGTAGATTGAATTGAGGTCATAGAGTTCCCAAAAGGAATAGAGCTCTGGGACCATCTGTTTATAGTTATCATTGCTGGACATTTCCGAGTCAGCAACAAGGTGGTGATTGCCTCACCTATCTTCCAAATAACCACAACAACCCAAAGACACACTTCATCCAGAGAATGTTACATTTCTTTCTTTTGTGTAAAGAATCTTAGAACTACCGAGAAGCTTAGAATTGTATTTAATATTCACATAGTAGTTTATTACACATTTAAGTATTCAATTTTTCATTAAGCAATTTATCTGACATCTTATTAAATCAAGAAGAAGCTTTGCAAAGTGGGGCAAGAAAGAAAGTGGCTCTGAGATTCAAAGCACAATAGTTCCCAGTGCAGAACTCACAACCCAGAGGCTCTGTGATTTTGGACAAGCTTTTTTATTCTTTCAAATTATCAGTTCCTTTTTCTTCAAATGGAGATACTAATATCTATGCTGGAGATTTGTTGGAAGGATTAAATGAGTGATAGATCAACATGCCTGACAAATGATAAGTGTACAATAAAATTTGCATTTCAAGTTCTTATGGGAGGTTTGTTTTTCCTTAAGTGCAAGATTATTTTGTAGAACTAATGACAAAAATCTCAGTTTTCAGCAAGTGTCTCAAAGAATTCTTTCATAAAATCCTCTTTTCAGGGTATTAAAATGATTGATTCTGAGAAAATTTGATTTTATGTTATTAAAAAAGTTATGAAATGGGAAGTAGGTTTGTCTGTGGGACCAAAAGTTTTTCTTAACTGCAGGCTGTTTGCACCTTTCTCCTGGGTCTATTATGATGGGCAAATAAGAGATAATGAAAATCAGTTGGAAAATTGGAATGTGGCAAACTTCTCATGGCTTTGCTTTTTTTGAACTTAACAGATATATACTTTCAAGTCTTCTAACTACTTTGTAAGTAATCATTCTTCCAGATAAGATGCCTTGTTTATGGATTCAACTAATCCACAAATTGATTGAAGGTGTATTGAAGACCAACACTGAGCCTCTTCCATATTAAACACTATAGAGTCTGCAAGAAAAATAAATGATGAGATTTTATTTTAATTACTGATTCACAAACTACACATAGAACTTGTTTCCTCTTTAGACTCATCATGGAAGAGATAATTTCTACACTCCAAAAAGTTGAAAATTAGAGAGATATGAGTATCATACATGAATCAATTATCACACAATTGATGATTATCTGCTTATAAAAAGTTAAGTTGTGTGACCTAAACTTTCCTAAAGAGTTGGCCAGAAATATAATATATCACTAGGGAATCAGGTCACCAGGAGATATATAGGTCATGAAAATGTTGGATTTTAATCAAATGTTATAGGCAGGTGAAAAATAGGCTAAGGAATAATAAAAAGATGCTACCTAGGGATGGGGATTGGATCAATAACTATTTTAAAGGACCAGATAAATAATTTTGGAGGTGTGAGTAGAGATGTTGGTGCTAGCTAGGTGCCAGAGCATGAATGCAAGACTTAGCTTTATGTTATTTTATTCTGTGGGCCAGTATGGTGCCAGTTGGGGCAGGTGGGGTTGGAGGAGGAAAATGAATTTCAAGAGCAGTACACACAGTAGTACCTCATAGAAATTTTGATTCCTTTTTCAAGAGTTCACCTCTGGCCTTGGCCTTATTAATTTACACACTACTTTCCCACATTAACTATTGCTTGACTTAGTTATCTTCCTCATTCAGTTTAGTTCAATTCATTATATTTCTTGACCACATATTGTGCACCAAACACAGACCTTAGAGAAACGAATAGTAAGAATCAAGGAGCTTACAATTTAGTTCATAAGAAGTCTGGACACACACTGCTCATAATGATACTGAGATGTTTTTTGTGCCATTGACCGCGATGACACAAAAACAGTGGTGGGTCAAACTGCCGACTCTGAGAACCCCAACTGTAGTTATCCAACTGTGCTGGTTGTCATATTCTTTTGCCAGGCAATCACAGGAAAAAGAAATCATCATTTACACTTAAGAATGCTCTCTAGCGAGACATGGGGATGTATACCTACAGTCCCAGCTACTTGGGAGGCTGAGGCAGGAGGATTGCTTGAACCCAGGAGTTTGAGACCAGTCTGGGAAACATAGCAAGACACATCGAGAGAAAGACAGAAAGAGAGAGAATCTTTACATAGCAGTATAGCAGTAAACATTCTTAGTTTTATTAAACATTAACTCAAATAGGTATCTTTTACCATTTACTGTGACTGAGAAGCTTGCATAAAGTACTCCTGCTGCACAAAGACTATTTTGAGATAAAAGCACTTGTGCAACTGAACTGAGCACCATTGACCACCGTATTTCATGGAACACTTTTTAATTAAAAGAAAGACTGGTTAGTCCAACGTGAGTATTTATTTAGGAGAAAACTTTTCAAATTTTAATAAAATGAGCTTGTCACTTCAAGGAAAGCAACCAACAGTATATGCAATAAGAATTCCAAACTTTCAGAAAAATATTAGAATTTTGAATAATTTTTATAGCCACCAGTAATTTGACAGTTTGTCATTAAAGATAATGATATCTATAATCTTCTGATGAGAATGATGGTGATATTAATGACTGATTTTTTTGCATACTGTATAGTAAATAAGTCAATATATTGAATATCTATCTGCACAATTCAATAAGAACATGGATGTTTGAGGTTATAAAATCAGACTTAAGTAAAATAATCAATCAAAAAGCATTTTAGACCAATAGGTTTAATGAAACAGAGCTGAAGAAGTTCACTGATAATTTTGAAGTTCCACATTTCTATACAAACTTAACAAACCAGTTCATGTCAAGTTTTGGGGCACTACCAAAGAATATTGCGAGTTATTATCGACAAAGGCTAGATATCACACATTCAAGAATTTATCCCCACTAGGGGTTTGGGAAAACCAACAAGGAAGGTGTTCACCTGTGCACAATCCTCTCAACAAGGACAGCATGGATTAGGGTATATGCCTGATCATCCTTTTCTGTTGGGGCATTGATCTCTTCTCCCACCCAGAGGACAGCAGAAAAAATCAGTTGGCTGGCAGATGATCCTGCCTGGCTTCACCAGTGGTCGCTCACAGGGGAAAAGCTTCAAGTGGTTCACATACTAGTCCAAGAACAGCTTCAATCTGGTCATATTGAATCTACTTTAAGCCTATGGAATAGTCCTGGCTTTGTGATTAAAAAGTCTGGTAGGGGCTGGGGAGATAGCTCAGTCGGTAGAGTGCTTGGCTTGTAAGCACAAGGCCCTGGGTTCGATCCCCAGCACCCAAAACAAAACAAAACAAAAAAAGTCTGGTAAATAGAGATTGTAACAAGATCTCTGAGCAATTAATCAGACCATGGAATTAGTGGATGCATTATATCCTGGACTTCCTTTTCCTACAGCTATTCCTTTTGATTATTATTTAATCATAATAGACTTAAGGGATTGTTTTTCCTTATACCTTTACATCCAGCTAATTGTAAGTGCTTTGCATTTAGTGTTCCAGTCATTAACTTTAAAGAGCCAGTTAAAAGATACTGTTGGAAGGTTTTGCCACAGGCAATGGCTAATAGGACCAGCTCAGGTCAGACTTTGTAGATCAAGCCATTGCTCTGCTGCAAGAGCAAGATCCTGATGCGTATTTATTCATTACATGGATGACATAATTTTTGGCACATCCTAATTCAGATATGCTTTAAAATGTTTTGCATATTTGGAAACCTCTCTTACCACAGTGGGTTTGAGCATAGAACCTGAAAAAGTACAAACATTTTCTTCTTTTTGGTATTTAGGCAACTTAACTGAAGGACACATGATTTGTCCACAGAACTTACAAATTGAACTGATGCTTTTTATACTCTCAATGATTTTCAAAAGTTGCTGGCGATTATCAAGAACACAAGCAACAATAGGTGTTGGCGAGGATGTGGGGAAAAAGGTACACTCATACATTGCTGGTGGGGTTGCAAATTAGTGCAGCCACTCTGGAAAGCAGTATGGAGATTCCTCAGAAAGCTTGGAATGGAACCACTGTTTGACCCAGCTATCCCACTCCTTGGCCTATACCCAAAGGACTTAAAATCAGCATACTACAGAGATACAGCCACATCAATGTTCATTGCTGCTCAATTCACCATAGCCAGATTGTGGAACCAACCTAGATGCCCTTCAGTTGATGAATGGATAAACTGTGGCATTATATGTACAATGGAATATTACTCCGCCATGAAGATTGATAAAATTATGGCATTTGCAGGCAAATGGATGAAATTGGAGAATATCATGCTAAGTGAGATAAGCCAATCTCAAAAAACTAAAGGATGAATGATCTCGCTGATAAGCGGATGAGGACATATAATGGGGGGTGGGAGGGGTTAGCTTTAGGGTTAGGTTTAGGGTTAGGGATAAGGAGGGTGGTAAGAATGGAGGAAGGAAGGACTGTATAGAAGGAAAAGAGGGGTGGGAGGGGTGGGGGGAAGGGAAAAAATAACAGTATGAATCCAACATTACCCTATATAAATTTATGATTACACAAATGGTATGCCTTGACTCCATGTACAAATAGAGAAACAACATGTATCCCATTTGTTTACAATTAAAAAAAAAGTTGCTGGGGATATTAACTGGATACAGTGTGGCCTACAAAATTGTCCACTGCGGATTTTTGGCCTTTTATTTGATATTTGATGTGGAGATCCCTCTCTGGTCTTTCCTGGACAGCTCACAGCAGAAGCAAGGGCTGCATTTGTAAAGGTCAAAACTGCTCTTAAGACTGCACAGTTTACTATAATTAATTCATAGGAGCCTGTATATGTGTTGATATTTCCTAAATCTCTTACCCCTAAAGGGGCTATATGACTGTCTTCAGGAGTTATTGAGTGCCTCAATCTTGCGCACTCTCCTCCAAAACCTTGACCCCATTTTATGATTTTGTCACTCAGTTTATTATTAAAGGCAGAAATTGAGTCATGCAATTGGTGGAAGCTGAGCCTTCTTTTATTGTGATAACTTTTTCAGTTCAACAACAAAATTAGACTTGGCAATCCTCATGTGATTGTCAAGTAGTTTTTTTCTAATTTTCTTGGTCAAGTAAAAAATCATTACCCTCATGATAAACTTATTTGGTTTGCAATTATAACCTCATTTATCTTCCCCAAAATTGTAGGCACTCAGCCGATAGGTGAGGCAGTCACAGTGCTTACTGATGGCTCCAGCTTGTACTAAACTGGTGCAGACTCCGTATACCTCTGCTCTCATTTGTGCTTGACTGTATTTTGCTAATAAGTCAGTTAATGCCTACAGTGGTGGTGACTCTACAGTAGGAGCCACTATGCATATTGAATCAGCCACCACTGGATATATGCAGTTAGAAGAGTTATTTCACTTATTCCACACTTTACAAAAATCAATTCAAATGAGTCAACATCCTTGTTTTATTGGACACGTCAGCGTTCACTCCTAACTTCCGGGCCCCTTAACCAAGGGCACTGCTATGGCTGTTCTTGTTGCAGCTTGTCAGAAGTTGTCTCCTTATGACTGTGTTCAAACCTCTCATACATTACACCATCAGAATGCTCCAGCTTATTCAAGGAATTTCATATTACCCAAGAACAGTCTCACCAAATTTTTCATCAATGTCCTCACTGTGTAATACACACTCCAGTTTTACCTACTGTGGTTAATCATGTGGTTTGTGGCTTAATCAGTTGTGGCAGATGGATGTAAATCACATCCCTAAATTTGGCAGAGTGTTATGTTCGTGTTGTTATTGACACTTCTCATTTCATTTTTGCCACTGCTGGAACAGGAGGAAATATGCATGGAGTCATTTCTCAGCATTTAGCTGCTTTTGCAGAGCTGGACCACCCTCTACAATTAAAACTGATGATGGTCCAGCTATACTGGTTCTTTTCAATGGTTTTGTGATCAATATCATTTGATCACTGAAGACATTTCTTATAATCCTCAAGGCCAAGCCATTGTAGAACGGGCTCACTTGTCTCTTAAGTTACAATTACAAAAACAGAAAGGGGGAAGTAGAAACCCACAAAATCATTTGAATCATGCTCTTTTTGTTTTGTATTTTTTTATATTGTGATGCTGAAGGTCACACTGCTGCTGACTGACACATGTCTTCCACTATAGCAAACAGCTCAGGCCAAGTCTGGTGGAGAGACTTACAAACAGGACAATGGAATGGACCCATTACAGAAATAATGTGGGTTAGAGACCATGGTTGAGTCCTTCCAGAAGGTGCACCACATCCTAGCTGGGTACCTGAGCGTGCTGTTCATCACCACCATGGAGGATCTGGAACCACAGTTCAGAAGACTGAAGGTTGAGTGGAGGTGCTGATCCTGATCACTACTGGGAAGAAGCAGCTGAGAAAGAAGAGGAAGAATGCAGAGAAAATTCCACATCCCCAGAATGCCAAACCGCCAATGTGGGGACAACTGAAGAATCTGACACATCACATGGAGCAGATAATCAAACAGCAGGGAGGCACTAAGTCCCTAGCCACCAAGTTTGTGGCTATGATGACTTTTCTAAGCTGTCAAGTAGGTTTATGGGGAAACTTACTGGACTTAATTCCCAGATCCACATTTAGTACACCAGCTGTGTGGACTGGAGAATCCATTCCAGTATTTACTAATGATACTCAAATGATGGAAGATTTTCAGATAAAGCTATTACAACTTTTCATTCAACTGGACTTAATTATACATGATATAGGGAAGTTTATCTGTATGTTGGTCCCCTATACACAGGTTGGCTGTTTAAAGGTAAACACAGAGGAAAAGAGCATTATGGGGGAACCAGGGGTGTCAATTTCACTGGCCCCTGGGACTTAAAATGGTATGTCCAGACAGTTACAAAAATGGGACTCTCCAATGACAAAACCGTGTTTCCTATGGAGCATCCACCAGTAGCTTATTGCCCTAGTCATACGACAGAATTGAGTACATTCCCTAAGTGCATGGAATGTGCTAACATTTTGCCCCGTGACATAAGGTCCCTGGAAGAAGTGGATATATTTTGGATTTTTCTCACAGAATTGATGAGACAACCATGTCAGGGATCTATGACTCCTGGAGGATTTGTTAGTAATGTGCTGACTTTCAGTGGTGGCGGCATGCAAAAAGACCCATGGCATTTGATAGCTGCCTTAGATTTCATTAATTATACCAGCATCTCCCTAAATAACCTCCCTTTACTGCTTAGGAGCTGTAAAGTGGCTTCATGCTATTTCCTGCAAGCCTGTGTTCAATCTCCTTGTGTTTTAATTTCTAGAAATAGAAAAGTGAAAAGAACTGGAGAAAATATCAAGTGACTTGCTGTGGATGTAATCTAATTGCATTACTAGGTATAATAGAGGATAAGGAGTGCCTGTGTTATCTCAACCCTCCTTTGTTTTAATCCCAGCTAACATTTCAGATTCCTGGTATTTTGATGCTGGAGTTCGAGTGTGACATGCCCAGCTAAATAGATCCCAGTGTGCTATTACTGATCGTATTGCACTTGAAGTAGTCATTTTGATATCTGTTTCTGTCTCTGCCATGACATTGTGATATCCTTATCCAAAAGCATTCAAAAATGCTCATTTTCTTAATAATTTAGCTCAAAATACTTCCAAAGCCCTACAAAATCAGGAAAATGTTGGTGAAAAGCTCGAGATTAAATTAAATGCTTTGTAAGCTACAGTCATTAGTATATGAACTTGCCACACTTAAGTTTAGACAAAAGCTTCATTGTCCTACTTTCTATAAATGTGTTGCAGCTGCAAATTACACTTCCCAATGGGATTGGTTAAAAATCATTTAATGGACATTGGTCAGAGAAATGATGATAGTTTAGATCTTATGGAGTTACATCATATCACCCAGGATATTCAGGAAGGCAGGAATGATCTTGTGGATCCTACTGAACAAATACTTAATGATTTAAATGATTCTAATCCTGAAGATATGTTAAAACATTCAATATGTCACATTTTTGGAATCATGTGTTTACTACTAATTATTGTGTTATAACAATAGGATGCTGTGTCTTCTGAGAAGAAATCTGAGAACATCAAATAATAGCACATCACTTGCACTGAAAACATTAAAAAAAGGGGGGAGATGACAGGAGAGGTGACTGAATTATGGTTCTTGCACGTCCTGTGACATGAGGTGATGCCTCACCCAGGAGCATTCAGTGCTAAGGTGCTGTTTAAGATCGCCCCATTGCGATGGTGGCACCCTGTTCAAAAGGAAGTTTTGGAGCTATCAAGTTCTTGACCTTGAAGTTCCAATACCAGCTTCCTGGTGCTAGAAAATTATGGGCACAAGCCAATAATAATAATAATGATAGTAATAATAATAATACTCGAACATATGACCTTCACTCTGCTTGTTTTGAAGAAATTTTCTCACAATATATCCTTCAATGACATATCCTATATAATAAATGTACTGAGCTGATTCATGGTCATTACACTCCTCCAGACTAATACCCACTGGGTCCCAGATTTTTTTGTGTCTGTCTTTTCTAATCCAGCGCCCCTCATTTGGTTTCATGAACCATCATGCAGATTGCAGCAATATAGCCTTCCACTGCTGCTCTACCTTGTAAATTTTTCTAAAAGTGGATTTTTATAATTATTTTTTAATTTAGTTTTGCATGTGGTGCTGAGGATTGAGCACAGTGCTTCATGCATGCAAGGCAAATGCTCCACCACCAAGCCACAATCTCAGCCCAACACTAAATATTTTGAAAGCACTTTGATTTAGCTAAATTTTCCTGGTATAGAGGGTATTTTGATTTTTATTTTGGTAAACTGAACTTCAGAATTCTTGCCCTTATCCTGAGGGTGCAGCTCCACATATGGATTTAGCATGCCAGTTCCTGGGTTCAATCCTCCATTTCCCAAAAAGAAGACAGAAACACAATGGCCAACCTGCTTCTCAGGTCCTGTTACCAAAGGTTTTGCTAACAAAACCTTTGTGATTACCTCTGGCACTTTTCTCCTTTCCCCTACTGAAAATTTCAGTCTGTATTTCATCAAGCACTTTGGATTTGTGATATAAAAAGTCAGGTAGCTTGTGGCCATGGTGGCACAGATCTGTGATCCCAGACACTGGGATGCTGATGCAGGAGGTTGCCAAGTTCCAGGCAGCCTGGGAAAATTACCAAGGCCCTGTCTCAAAAAGGACTGGGATGTTCTGAAGTGGTGAAGGGCCCCATTGGTCAGTCCTGAAAAAAGCATCTGAATATTAAAAGAGAATCAACTGAGGACAGAAAAGGAAGCCCATAATTAAGTAGATGGGAAGCAAATTTTACATAAACAAATACAAGCTTCCCAGAGATCTTGTAAATTCCAGTGAACAACATATATACATGGGTGTACTCTAATAGATACTGGTTTTAATCATGGAAATTATAGTCATGAGCTTGCTGTATTATAGAAAATATTTTTTCAGATACTTTTCTGCTATATATAGAACATGATTTTGTAAATGAGGACATGGAGAGATGCTGTGTGCACTTCACTTTACTAGGTAGCATACTTTCAAGTATCAATAAAGTGCCCTATCAGGTGAATGATCAGTAGGTGGGAACCCAGTTTTTATTTGGTTCATCAAGATGGGCTAGGCACTAGCCCCTTCCAAGCTTTTTATCTCCTACGAATCAGGCTGTTCTAAAGGCACTAAAGCCAAGTACCTTGGTGAGGGGAGACCCACCCTGTGTGTGTCCTCTGCTGGGCACAGCCTAGAAGTTGCTTGCTTCTCCCACATCCCCCCTGCTAGCATTTCAGGCCCCTTGCCTCTAGGTCTAGGCCTGTTGCCTTTCTCCCATCTCTGTTGTTCATGCCACTCTTGCCAGGAGTGTGCAAATGCTGACCTTTGACCACATTACCCCACCTTACAGCTTTCCGGATATTGTGAGCAATATCCAGATACCAGCTGGTGTATCTGCTGGAGTTGGACCTGTAAGACCTCCCCTGCCCAACGCACAGCAACTGCAGCCTCAGGCCAGGGGAGGATCCCAAGGGCTCCTGGTTCTCTATCCACACACCAAAAATGTCCTCTTGGCAGAGGCCAGAGCCTCAGAGGCACCTTCTCTCCTGCTTCCCTAAGTCCACCTCTGCAAGGCAATGATAAAGGTGAAAGAAGAAGAATGAAAAACATGAGTGTTTGAAAAAAATGCAATATTTTGATTAAAAATAATTTGCCTGTGTTTGCACACTGGATTTGTCACCATTCTTGCTCTGTATCTGAGTTTCTGGTTCCTCATTCTTAGTACATTAATTCAACAAGCATGTGCAAAGGCAGTGTGACAGGTGCTGGAGTGACTACGGGGAGGTTAGGGTCCACTGATCAAGAATCCATATTACAACATAAGAAGTGTCCTAACAGCAAATTTCACAAAGTCATAGACATTATGGAAATATCTGAAAAGAGCAGAACTGGAACACTCAGATGAAACCTGGAAACCATTTCCCCATCAATATTGCAGCCTTTTTTGGTGGAGGTGATGTGTATGTGGATACCGCAAGGGTAAGGAGACAGTAGTCAGAAGAACAAAGAAGCACATGCAAACAGCCAGAGGCAAGGAGAACTCTTAAGGAATTGTAAGTGGTGAAGGTGGGGAGAAACCAGAGCAAGGGGCTGAGGAGGGTAAGTGGTAAGAGGAGAAGATGAATTAATTCATGAGAATCCAAACAGGTAAAACATTTTTTATTCTAGGAGAAGTTATTTGGAGTATTCCTGAGGATAAAAGGTAGTCCCTTGGCATAGTAAATGACAACATGTTAAACTGGCACAAGTCAGGAGACAAATGACGAAGTGCATTGGCTTGACTCTACTACAAAATGCAGGAGTGTGCATTTTGGTGCCACAGAACAGAATTGGAGGACACCTTTGTTTTCTAACACCACACGCAGGTGGACGACATGCAGCAACAGCAGAAGGAATGAGACCATGGAGCCATGTTAGAGAGCATAAATAAGGATGTTTATTTCACTAAGAATGTTTATATTGTCCTATTTCTCATTTGATGAAATGAGCAAAACATATTTAACAAAATGTATTTAACATAAAACATATTAACCAAAAAGGGGACATTTCCTATTTATAGATTATTTCAGAAAATGATACATTAATACATTAAATTTGCTCCACTGTGTTTACAAACTACCTTGGTTTCAGTTCTCTGACTAGACCTCATTGCAACACCTGTCACAGTGTAAGGAATAAAAATATTATTAGTAATGCTAAATTTAAAAGGGAGATCTAACTCTGGGAGTATCATTTTAAAGTGTGGCCTTAAAAGAAGAGTTTCAGAGCCTAGAACTGGTTATAGTTAGTAACAGAATAGACATGTAATATGGAAAGCTACTAAGATAATTTTGATTCAATGGATAATTCTAATTGATCTATTAAATGCTAACAAAATCTACACTGAGCTATACACACTATTTAGATAATAGAATAGACACGTAATATGAAGAGCTACTAAGATAATTTTGATTCAATGGGCAATTCTAATTGATCTATTAAGTGCTAACTATGAAATCTACACTGACCTATACACACCCTCAACCCTGGAGTAAGCAGGGAGTGGGGACAAGCTAAGGGAGGGGCTGCTCTGCCAAGGGACACCCAAGAGCCTATCTGCAGGTCCTGGGCACTGAAGGCTGTAGTTTCCTCCTGCTTGGTGGCAGCGTAGAGTGGTTTGTCTCATCAGGGCAATTTAAAAACATGAAGAGAGTATTTGAAAGTCCCTTTCATCCAATTTTTGCTATCCCATTGAATCAAACTATTTCTTTAACAGAAATTCAGAAGTTTTCCCTCTGGAATGGTTTAATACAGTTTCTAGAACAGATTAGGCAGGAAAAATGAGAAAAATGTCTCCCAACATTCATCACTGTCCTATTCTGTTAAATAAAGATCTCACCAAAGCATGAGTAGTGAAAAACACACAAGCGTAAGGGATACTCAACGTTGTTAAAAGGAATAAACATTTTTAGCAAACTGCTGAACTTCATTCTCATGCTATCAAAACACTGAAAGCACTGTTTTATTTGTTAATTTAGAAAGGTATCAAAGTCATAGTGCCTCTTTTTTTCACATAAGCAAGCACATATTTCAGGTTTAACATGAAATACAAATAAAATTTGTATAAACACAAATCCATATTGAGCTATAACACAGATAACAAAGTAAAAACGAAGAAAACTAACTGGCTACTATACACAGTTGGACACTGCTGTGTCTTATACACTAGAAAGTCTTTTATAAAATAATCATCTTATATAATCAGAAGACCAATCTTCAATATCATCCTGCAAGATGGGTTTCTTTACTGTCTCCTAAAAGCAAAAACAAAAGGGCAATTAAATTTGTGCCACTGTGACAAGTTTTCAAATGTCCACTTTCATGAATTGTTTCAAGTCCTAATTTTATTCTTTTCTTCAAGTAATTAAGCATCACACGCATACTTATCAGCAAAATGCAGCTTCTATAATTGATAAACTCACCCTGGAGTTCCCAAATGATATTAAATTTATATATACTCAGAATAGAATATGTGAGCACAATCTTCCCATTTTGAAAGGTTGATCTTACTAAGGCCCACTAGAAGGATCTCTAGAGGAAGCCAAATAAAATGCTACCACAAATGTGAATTTCCAATAGGCTCATTATATAACAAGAAAACAGATGGTTTTGTGCATATGATCTTAAACTTATATCCCAGATTTAAAAGTTCTTGTTTTGTAGATTTAAATATTACCTATAAAAAGAAAAAACAAGCATTAAATCTTAAAGAATAAACACTTAAAATGAGACTCCACATTTGAAATACAGCACTACTCAGAATGTCAGAATGATTAAGCTGTAAGAAAGCATTTTGCTCAGCATCTCTTTTCATCCAAGAGCCAATGGAGTTGAATTTTGTGCAGGGTGAGAGATAGGGGTTTAGTTTCATTCTGCTGCATATAGTTTTCTAGTTTTCCCAGCACCATTTGTTGAAGAGGTTATCTTTTCTCCTTTGCATGTTTTTGGCAACTTTGTCTAGTATGAGAAACATTTATTTGGGTTTGTATCCATGTACTCTGTTCTGTACCATTGATCTGTCTGTCTATTTTGGTACCAATACCATGCCATTTTGTTTTACTATTGCTTTGTAGTATAGTTGAAGTTCTGGTGTTGCGATACCTCCTGCTTCACATTTCCTGCTAAGGATTGCTTTAGCTATTCTGGGTTTCTTATTCTTCCAGACGAATTTCATGATTGGTCTATTTCTGTGAACTTGGAATCTGACAAGAGACCCTGCATCTTATAGAAGAAAAAGTAGGTCCAAATCTTCAACATGTCTGCTGAGGATCAGACTTCCTTAACAGGACTCCAACAGCACAAGAAATAAAAGAATCAATAACTGGGATAGATTCAAACTAAAAAACTTTCTCTCAGCAAAGGAAACTATCAGCAATGTGAAGAGAGAGCCTACAGAGTGGGAGAAAATCTTTGTCATTCATACTTCAGATAGAGTGCTAATTTCCAGAATCTAAAAAGAACTCAAAAAACTCTACACCAAGAATACAAATAACCCAATCAACAAATGGGCTAAGGAAATGAACAGACACTTCACAGATGATCTACAATCAACCAACAGATATATAAAAAAATGTTCAACATCTCTAGTAATAAGAGAAATGCAAATCAAACCTACCCTAAGATTCCATCTCACCCCTATTAGTATGGCGATTATCAAGAATACAAGCAACAACAGGTGTTGGCGAGGATGTGGAGAAAAAGGTACACTCATACATTGCTGGTGGGGTTGCAAATTAGTGTAGCCACTCTGGAAAGCAGTGTGGAGATTCCTTAGAAAACTTGGAATGGAACCACCATTTCACCCAGCTATCCCATTCCTTGGCCTATACCCAAAGGACATAAAATCAGCATACTACAGAGATGCAGTCACATCAATGTTCGTAGCTGCTCAATTCACAATAGCCAGATTGTGGAGCCAACTTAGATACCTCTCAATTGATGAATGGATAAAGAAACTGTGGTATATTTATACAATGGAATATTACTCTGTCATAAAGAATAATAAAATTATGGCATTTGCAGGCAAATGGATGAAATTGAAGAATATGCTAAGTGAGATAAGCCAATCTCAAAAAAACCAAAGAATGAATGATCCTGCTGATAAGTGGATGATGACACATAATGGGGGAGAGGGGGAAGAAGAGAGGAAGGAGGAACTGTATAGAGGGAAAAGGGGGTGGGAGGGGATGGAGGGGTGGAGGGGTAGAAAAAATAACAATAAATCAAACAACATTTCCCTATGTAAGTGTATGATTACACAAATGGTATGCCTCTACTTCAAGTACAACCAGAGAAACAAGTTGTACCCCACATTTGTTTACAATAAAAAAAAGTGTGAATAAAAAAAATATAAAAGAGCCAATGGATATTCAGGGAGATGATAACTTGAGAGGTCACAAAGACAAATGGTTCTAGACTGTTAGTGAGCCTGGAGTTCCAGGGTGTCACTAACATACTCAGTGAAGAAAAAGGATTTTTAAACATAGTTGCAAGAAAATGTATATGCAAAACTTTGTCTTGAGGATCAAAATGTTCAGTCATGACATATACAAGGGTAACTCTCCAATGTAAGATGCTTTAATATTATGAATAAAATAAAGGAATACAAATAAATACCATGAACTCTAGTAGCAGTGATCATTTATTCCCTATTTATCAAGCACAGATACTTTAAGGTATCTGTTGAAGGATGAACCCCTATTGTTGAACCATACAAGATTAAAATGAGAAAGCTCTCTTTTTAAACAACTTCTTTATGTATTCAAGGTAAGACTTAGTTTCCAAAAGGAATCCACAAAGGAATTATCCATGTGGTGAAATCAATGATAGCAAAATTCAAAGCACAAAACAAATTTCTCTTTACCATCTACCATACTTCTAGTCATGTTTTCAGATACACACAGACAAGGCCCTCATTTCAAGCATAATTTAAATCCAGGCAGAAATGGTAGCAGAAAATTCATTTCCCTGGCCTCAAGCTTCCATGTAAGGACTTGGACTCTCCACCTTCTTCATGAGAGGAGAGATTTACCTAGTGGCGGATGAATCACACTGAATGCCCTGGCTTGCCTCTCCATCTCTCTTTGAAAGATGTATCTGCTTATGGTAATGTGTGGCTCTGCTCCCATGTCTGAAGGGAGCAACCTGTTTCTGGGACACCAGTCAAGTAGTGGCTTTTTCCACTGGAAATTGAGTAAGTGTCCAATCTGAGATGGAGCATCTGGAAGCCCACTGTGGCTTCATGGCTAAGCCTGTCTTCCTCTTAAGTATTAGGTTTGAGCAGTGCAGCTAGGAGGCTGGTCTCTATCCATCTGCCTTTTGGCTTCTGATGGGGGGTGGGAGGGAATAAAGTGTCCTTTCCTGCCTACCACACCACACCACAACCCAGCAAATGGATGGTTGATTGTAGAGACTTACAGAAAGGTTTTCTTCTCACTTGACTTTATGATGTTTCTTCTTCAAAATACTGCTCACTTGAAAGAGAGGTAGAGCTGAAAGGGAGATGTTAAAAACAGAAATATAGTGAAATCAACAAGAGTAAGGCATAACAAATACAAATATGATCTCACTCACTTCAAGAGGGTACACTGAACGTCCACTGGATCTTACTCTAAATGATGTGTTGGAAAAGCATTCCTTCAAAAAAATTTCCATATATTTTCCATATATTTTGTAACTCTTCATGGTATAAAGAAAAATTTGATATCGTTGCCTCTTTTTCTGGAGCACTCAATTGTTATAAGAAAATAAATATACACTCAGGTATAATCAAATTAAGGAAGTTTGTCATGTGTGAATTTCAATGTTAAACTGCAAATGGCTTATGCATGAAAGAACTCTACACCAGTTAGTATATAATTATAAAATATATGTATTTTATCCCACAGGCCCAAGGAACAGTTTGTGGAACAAGAACCCAAAGAATGATGTGTATATTTAAACAACTTGTGACAATACTCAATGAAAATGAAAAGAATTGGAGGAAGTTGAGAATTACCTCTAACTTATACAAGACAGAAGGAAGACAGAGCATTTCACTTGGAGAATAGAAAGCTTTTCAGATCAATCTTTGATGTCTGAGTAATAAGCATTATGCTAGGATAATGTGGTAAGAATTACAATTCAGATAAGACAGGCACTGCCTTGGAGATGCAAACCAGTCTGCTCAGTTGAGGAAAAGTACCAATCAATAGTGTGTTGTATACAATGTTTCATCATGAAAATTGGTAGTTTGTGGCATCTGGCTTTGACTGTGTTGCACCTACTTTGTCACGTTTAGGGTAGAAAATACGAACCAAAAATAATATTTGAGAATAAGGAAAAAATTACTGAAATGAAACACCAAAATTTTTGTGAGTGTGTGTAATGCCATTCCAAAAATGATGACTATCAAATGTACTCATGGGCCTGGGTTGTGTCTCAGCACTTGAGAGCCTCACTACCCAGCTGGAGGACCTGTGCTCCCTCCCCAGCACAAAGAACAGGAGTTAAACATTGACTTCATCTGTACTGCTTTTTTTCTTCTAAACTGTTAGGCACAAAGCACTGGAACATAAAATTACTTAAGCCATCAAATGTTCTCTTTCATGAAATTGGAGTACTTTTTTAAAGATTTGAGTTATCACAGTATGACATGTATATCGGTGTCAGCCTGTGCATACAACACCCCGGGTTCAGTTCTCAACTTTACGTAACCATTTTCAAAACAGTGTATTATCAGAAAACAATTCTATGTACAATAAAACTATGAGAGATATATCTTCCTGCTAATTTTTATTTTTACTATTATCATAAAAATCAATAAGGCACCAAAAATCTCTAAAATACCTCCCCATCAATAAAACAGAGCATCCCTGAATTATTCAATAATGTACATCCTTATAGTACCAATGAACAAAACCTATATGTGGTAACCTAGTAATACAAAAAAGTTGCTAAATGACAGGAGTAAATTTCAGGTAATGCTAAGAGATGAAATAAATACTTCATGCTATGAACATGGAGAAGAACTGCTTTAAAAAACAGTGGGGTTGAAATCACAGACTAGAACAATAATCATTATACTCATTTTCCTTAACATTACAACACAATGATTTTAAGATAGCACTTCATAAGGGAAGTAGTCCAGAACGATTAACCTTGCAAAAAAAGGAGATGGTAAACAAATTCTCTACTCATACTATTGGGAATATTCTGCTTTCTGGAATCATAGCTATAAATCTTTACAAGTCTCTGGTTTTGTAACATCTCACCCTAAAACCCACCCTTCTCTATCTTTTTACACAGTATATGGGCACACCTGACAAATTTCTGTTTTCTTTCTTCTTTCACATGGATTATTGTGACCTTCACTTCACAAGCACAAGTCAATGGAATGACTCTGTAATTTATGAAATGAAACAAAAAGAATTCTATCACACACCTGAGACCTGAAGGAAAATAGAGAATGCCACTCACCTGACAGCCACAGTTCTGCATGCTGTTATTTCAACATGGGTGGTGTGCATTAGGATCATTGATGTTTCCTGAACATTACAACATCTTGCAAGTTCGTTACTAACTTCCGTTAGCCTTTCCTTCATCCTGCAAAGATTGGAAAACAAAATCATTAGTTTCTCATTTTCCCTAAATGAAGTGCATTCTTCAGAAAGTACCATGAGAGTAAATGGAGTTTTCCACTCAACAATGTTTCAATCCTAAACGTGTCAGAGCAGACCTACCGCGTACAGTTAATTTTAAGTTTCAAATTGCTCGAATGAGCTACATATATTCCTAGGGGGAAAAACTAATAGTTCAAACTAACTCACAGCTCAAACAGAGGGGGAGGGAGAAATAACTATCAATGAAGTGTGGTCAACAGGTGACACCTCTGCCCTCTGGAAGTTCTCCACTCTTAAGACCCTGCAAGATGCTGTTAGCAGTACACTGCTCACAGGGTAACTGTGAGATGATGCATATGCCAATTTAGGTGATTCTAATGGTCTATTCTAATACTATGTACATTAAAACACCATGATATGCTGCCTAAATATATGCATATACAATACTCAAAAAGTCAAGGCAGTAATACTTGTGTTTAGTGAAAACAGTTTATGGGCCTTTGAAGATGTACCCCCAAAGGCATTGTCAACACATGCTCTCACGATCTGCAGAGTCCACACATCAGATGGAAGGAAATGAGCACTGCGTCCTCCAGAATAATTCACAGCAGCATCCTCCAGGGGAGAACCAGATAACTCACTTGGTGGTCACAAGAACTCAAGCAGCCTGGAAGACAGTTAGCTTAAAACATCGTTAGCACGGCACTGGACGGGGGACCAACCCTTTGTCTTCCACTCAGACCCTTTCACTGGGCCAAGGAATTTGTTTCAACCACTTTGCGATGTATTCTTTTCTTCATCGTGTGTTAACCATTTCCTGTATCACAAGTATGAGTTTATGTAGACTTGAAAAACTCAAAAGGACAGATCGTCTCCAGTGACCCTCTAGGGATAATAGAAAAGATCTCAAACAAGGAAAATTCATTGACCAAGTACCGGAATGCACCCAGAGGAGGAGGATTACAGATAGCAACTCTTTGGGTTTCAGTTATAATCTTTCTCATGTAGTTATTTACTGAGAGATTTTTTGGATGGAATGCTATTAAGAGAATTTGTAACCATGTCACTCGTAAGATGTTAAATGTGACATTAGATAAATACTTAAAGATTAAGTGATCACTTTAGCAATAAAACTACATTACTGGGAAAAGATGGAAATGACATAAGCCCCAAAAGGGGGGAGATATAGAAAGTGCCCTGCACTCATATTCTAAAAGTCAGTTTATTTACCACCAATATGTTTCCAACTTAGTCTTTCGAGTTGTATGTTCTAATCATCTCATGACTGTGACTCATGAAATGTTATTCTTTAGAGACAAATATATAAGCTTAATGTATTTCCTATGATACTAATTTCACTCACATGCTAAGTTCATCAGACAATGACATTCTCCTGTCCATTTCGTCTAAATAGAGCTGCTTATACTGCTCCAGCTCCATTTTATAAGCGTAAACTTGATTGTTCATGTCAAAAAGTTTGGCCTTCATTTCTTGAATGTTCAGCTTCATCTCACTTCTCATGGACGCATCGTGATGTTCTCTTAATTGGTGTAAGTAGATCTTTGTCTACAGCCATTTAAAAGGATATATTTTAGACATAAGTATCATACAAAAGTTTCATTTATGTTGTTATATTGTGTGGTGCTTGGGATCAAACACATGTCCTTCCTTGCTCCTGATAGGCAAGTAAGTACTCTACCTGAGTTACATCCTCAGCTGTGAATCACTTTGTGATCAGATGAGTCAGAGAATAACACAATTGGTTCAAAATTTTAACAACATAAGGTTGTCAGCAAATACCTATCCTATATATCACTCTCCTTCCTTTTCCTCGTACTATTCTTGCTTTATGCCACCAATGATTTTCTTGAAAGAAAATCATTTTTCTGAAGGATCAATTTAGTTCTAGTAATGATGAGCTCAGCACTATTTTCCAGGGAAAACCCATGACCTCTTGTTTTCTAGACACCTTGAAAACAAATTTCTGTAAGGGAATAGAGGAACCACATACCACACAGGCATCCAAGATATACTTTGCAGTGAATGAAATAAAGCACATCACAGAAAAATTCACCTGTAAGGATTGAACCGTTTCCTCCAATGTTTTCTCCCTCCCTGTCTTTTCATTTGCTGCTTCGTACTGTCCTCTTGGATCAATTTCCACTGAATCATTTTCTCTAGATTGAAGGGTTGACAATTTTTCCTCCAATTGGTTTTTCTCTTCCTCCAGTTTTTGAAATGTGATTTTTAATTCTTCCAAAGACAGAACCTCCTGTCTCAGGAATTGATTTTCCACATTTAGATAAGTACACTGTGACGATGAATATTGCAGTTGTTCCTTAAGATCATCCAGCTGCATAAATAAAATAATGTGTGAACATAGTAGTCTGAGAACAGTCTCACAAAAATCGAATAACAAAGTTTGACTTGCACTCAGTTGCAATGAAATACAATGTAATCTATTCTCTGAAAATGTGTTCCAGTCAATCACTCTGAAAATAAGTAAAGTGAAAACCATACGCAGGCACAGAAACCAGTTCCTAACATGCATCACTTTTTCACAACCCATCACAGTTGACCATGGACCTTTATTTTTCTAGGACTGGTTTTGATTTTTCTTCATCCAAAACTGAATGTCACCTCTTAGTGGAAGACCTTTGCCTCTTAAGTCCATCTTCACTTCTCTTACTTTCTAAAGTCATTTTATGGACATCCCACTGACTTATTCAGACCTGCACCAATAAATGGTTCCCATGAATCTGGACAGAACACTCTCAGCTAATCATTTTTGTAAATATGGATTCAAACATCATAAACCATATTCTGAGCTCAGGGAGACCTCCTATAACATGTTCTAGGTGACAACCATGCTGATGGACCAGACCAGAGCAGCTTCAACAGAGAGACGTGTGGATTTAGGAGATGATAGATGGATCTAGTCCCCAAAACCAACTTGCACTCACACAATTTCTAGAAGAGAAGACTTTGACTGACCTCACTCACCCATGCCTAAACTGCAGATCGTGAGCAAAATAATCACTGCTTTCAAAGAATGTATTTTCAAGTGGTTCATCATACAGCAACACTGATAGCGGTATTGTTAGAAATACTTACTTGCTGACATTCTATTACAAAATATACAACCATCTTTAGGATACCTTCGGACTAGAATTAAGAGGAAGCCAAATAATTTTGATTAAATAAAATCAAAAGGCATTCAATGGAACTCAGAGGAATTTGGGAGGTCCTTAACTAGACTGACAGGAAGAGTTTCAAGGTCTGTGATCTAAATGATATCGTAATGTGGAGAAAAGGGGGCCCCCCGCTATGGAGCAGCAGGAAGTACCACTGGAGTCAGAGCTAAGGGGAAGAGAGAGTATAAAATTTAAAGAACCTAGCATTTACGGAATTCAAGGGCCTGTTTCCCATTGGCATCCACTCTACTTGTCAATTTGCCAAATATTGCCCAAGAAAAGCATTCTAGGATAAGATCAAATCCAGGAACTTCTTGGAGCATGGTCTGCAGTTGAAGCTGACATTGTGACTCTAAAACCCCTTGTTAAGCCTTCAAAAAAAATGAGATGTTGCCTCAAATTCCCTTCAAGGTCTTCAAGGGTATAAAAACTTTTTAAAAAAGACCTTCTATAATAATTAGAAACACATTCATTTTACAAGTTAATGACTCACTCTTAACATTTCTGTACATGCATATAAACTGTGCTAATCATAACCACCATCCCTTCTACTCCCTCTTCCACTTCCCCTAGTCTCATTCCCATTCCATAATACTACTTCTACTTTTAGGTCACCTTTCTATTTTCTATCATCCTTTGAACTTCCACAGATGAGGATAAACATTCAATCATTTCCTTCCTTTATCTTCCTATTTTTCTCACAATAATCTTGAGTTTAACCACAGGCTTGAAAATGACACAATTTCATCTACTTTTAAGGCTGCATAATACTCCATGGGTGCATATGTTCCACTCATTCTTATCCATTTGTTTTTCTCTGTCTCCTGGTCTCATTTCTTTACTTGGCTAATGTGAACAGTGGCACAATAGTGAAAGTATTGCAGGGATCTCCTTTGTATGCTGAATTTCTTTCTTCAGGTGTCCATTTGGAAGTGCTACAGCTGAATCACAGAGTCATTCCCATTTTGATTTTTTCAGGAATCACCTATAATTTTGCACAGTGGTTGTACCACTTGATATTTATACCAACAGTGTCCGAATTCCATTGTCTCCAAAGTTTTTGGCTTTTTCAAAAAGAGCTATTCTGACTGGGGTGAGAGGGAATCAACCTAATTTTGAGTGACATTTCCCTGAGGATAAAGATACTGGAGCCTTCCTTCATGAATTTATTGTACATTTGTAATTCTTCTTGGGAGAAGTGTCTACTCAGATCATACCCCCAGTTTTTTTATTGGATTACTTGTTCATTTGATTTAAGTTGTTTTCCGTATTTCATATATTCTGGATAGTAATCATCAAGAGATGATTACCTGGGAAGTATTTTCTCCCATTCTGAGTCTTCTCTTCACTCCGTGAGATCCAACACAGAACTTTGTTGTGCAGAAGTTTTCAATTGATGTACTCCCACTTTATAAACTCTTCCTGAGTTATTTCCTGAGCCATTGGAGTACGCTTCAAAAACTGTTGCAAAATTTCAAAGTCTTCAGTCTTCCTTTAATATCTCTGATGCCTTTTGTCTTGAGTTTTTTCAAAGTGAGATAAAAGTATAATTGTTCCAGTTACTTCAATTTACCTGACCAGATTCCCAGCACCATTTGTTCACAAAGCTCTTTTTCAGCCAGCTAAAGTTTTCAGCACCTTTATTCCATATCTGTGTATGTAGGAGTCTATTTCTGGCTCCATTCTTCTATTCCACTGCCCAGTGTGATTTTTTTAATGCCACATGCTTTCTGGTTTTTAGCATATTTGTGCAATATAATGTGAAGTCAGTCAGGTGTTGTGATGCCTCTCTCGTAGTAATTTTGTTCTAGATGGCTTGAACTCTTCAGGGTCCTTTGTGGTCTAAAGTTTTTTTGAGCATTGTTTTCTCCAGGTCAGGGGAACATGACATTGATGCTTTGTGGAAGATTGCATGGAATCTGTAATTCATTTTGACTTTGATACAACTGTCTCTTGTACATTGTCCGCCTCACAAGTCATGCACATGGGAGTTCTGTCCAAGTTCAGTGTCTTCTTTATTTCTCTCCAGTGTTTTCCAATTTTCATCCTAGATATCTTTCACCTCTTAGTTAAGATTATTCCTTGGTAATTCATTTATTTCTTTTTTTATGTTAATGTGAATGGGATGGTTTTCCTTATTTGTTGCTAAGGGAGTTCATTTTTGGTTTACAGAAAAGCTATTCACTGTGTATCCTGCTGTTTGTTGAATTTGCTTATCAATTCTAAGTATTTTGGTGGAGTCTCTTTGGTTTTCCAAGTATGGAAAAATTTAACCTGCAAGTCGGGCACTTGTGACTACTTTCCCAACTGCATTACATTTATTTCTCTAAACTCTGGAGCTATAAGTTGAATAGTAGTGTGCAGAGTGGACACCCCATTCTGTTTCTCATTGTAGAGGAAATACTCTCAATTTGTGCACCTTCAGTATCATGTTGGCTATAAGTCTGTTGGGTGCAGTGTTTATTATGTTGATGCTCATTCCTCTATGCCTACTTTCTTCAAGATATTCTTTCATGAAGCTCATGTGGATTCTTATCACACACTGCTTCTGTACCTGAGATAATCATGCAACTCTTTTTGTGATTCTTTGCTTTTTATTACATGTACTGATTTGCCTAGGTTGTAGCAAACAGAAAAAAAATTCCTCCTACATGACAAGTTTGGATTCAGGATACTTCTTTCCATGCACATGCACACTCAGGCATGTGCAAATACAAGTAAACATCTGTACCACATTAGAAAACACTGCTATCAAGTTAAGAGTAAAGGAAAAATGAGAAGCAAAAAATTTATGATGAGAAGCACCACTGTTTATGAAAAACTGGAAATATATTTTTTATTTATCCAAGTCAAATATTTTTATGTGATTTTCTTTGGCTGATTCTAAGAGAGAGGGGCAGCTTTGAATATTCATTAATCAACCTACTATTAAATCTTCCTTTTGTTTCCTCAAAGAGGAGAAAATTAGAGAATGTGTTTCAATCATTACAGCCATGAAGCAAATGTAGTGTCTTTGAATGTAAATGAATTGAATGCACAATCTCATAGATCTTACTTTGAACTCCTTTGAATGCAGAAGTCTTCTCAAAATTATATTATACCACAAAGTCACTACAGAGCATAGCCAGTGTATTCTACACTTTGAAATTCAAATTACTATTTTGATTTTATCTTTCACAGGTGGCCTGAACAATACCTGATTTTTAAGGGCTACACCCTGAAATATTTTTCTCTCTAAGTGATGACATATTTACCTAGTGAATGCTATCTAAAAACAAATGGAAAAAAATGAAAAACTTTCTTTGGAATGCAGTGTAATGAAAGAAAAAACAAGCTCAGAGTAAGAGACAATACTTATGTAGCCTATGTCTGACAAAGGAGTCACATCAAGAAAAAATATTTAAACTCAGTAATAAGACAACTCAACAAAGAAGGGTAAAGGATTTGGATTGGCAGTCACAGACACATGAATGGCTATTGAAAATATGGTCAATCTTGTTATGAAAGTCTGGTCCTAAGCCAACATGGACCAAATCTTCATTTGGGCCTACTTTCTCCTTCTATTTGGTGCAGGGTATCTGGTCTAATTCCTAGGTCCTTGATCCATTTTGAGTTGAGTTTTGTACCAGGTGAGAGATAGGGGTTTAATTTCATTTTATTGCATATGAATTTCCAGATTCACCAGCACAATTTGTTGAAGTGACTATCTTTCTCCACTGTATGCTTTTCCCACCTTTGTCTAGTCTGTGATAACTGTGTGCATGTAGATTTATCTCTGTGTCCTCTATTCTGTACCACTGCTCTATCTGTCTAGTTTGGTGCCAGTAGCATGCCATTTTTGTTACTATGGCTCTGTAATATTGCTGAAGGTCTGGTATTGTGATACCTCCTGCATCACTCTTCCTGCTAAGGACTGCTTTGGCTATTCTGGGTCTCTTATTCTTCCAAATGAATTTCATGAGTACTTTCTCTATTTCTACTAGGTATGTCATTGGGATTTTAATTTGAATTGCACTGAATCTGTACAGCACTTTCAGTAGTATGGCTATTTTGACAATATTAATTTTGCCTATTCAAGGACAAGGGAGATCATTCTGTTTTCTAAGGGTTTCTTTAATTTCTTTAGTGTTCTGTGGTAAGATATAAAAGCAAGAATCAATAAATGAGGTGGGTTCAAACTAAAAAGCTTTATCTCAGCAAAGGATACAATCAAAAATGTGAAAAGAGTTACAGAGTGGGAGAAAATCTTTTCCACATGCACTTCAGATATAGCACTAATTTCCATAATTTATAAAGAACTTAAAAAACTTTACACCAAGAATAAAAATGACCATCGATAAATAGGCTAATGACTTCACAGAAGATATACAAGTGATCAACAGATATATGAAAAAATGTAAAACATCTCTAGTAACAAGAGAAATGCAAATCAAAACTACCTAAGATTTCATCTCACTCCAATTACAATGGCTATTATGAAGAATAAAAGCAACGAAAGGTCTTGGCAAGGATGTGGGGGAAAGGTACACTCATACATTGCTGGTGGAACTGCAAATTGGTGCAGCCACTCTGGAAAGCAGTATGGAGATTCCTCAGAAAACTGGGAATGGAACACCATTTGACCCACCTACCCCACTCCTTGGGCTTATACACAAAGGACTTGAAATCAGTATAATACAGTGACACAGCCACATCAATGTTTATAGCAGCTTAATTCACAATAGGTAGATTGTGGAACCAACCTAGATTCCCTTCAGTATATGAATGGATAAAAATTATTCAGCCATAAAGAATAAGATGACAGTATTTGCAGGTAAATGGATGGAGTTGGAGAATATCATGCTGAGGAGATAAGCTAATCCTCAAAAGACAAATGCCAAATGTTTTCCCTGATAAGTGGATGATGATACATAATGGGGCAGAGGGAGTAAGGGAAGAATGGAGGAAGGATGGACTGTGTAGAGGGAAATGAGGGGTGAGGAGGGGGTGGGGAAGGGAAAGATGGTGAAATGAGACAAACATCATTACCCTATGTGCATGTATGATGACACAAACCATGTGACTACTTTGTTTACAACCAGAGAAATGAAAAGTTGGACCTCATTTAGGTAGAATGGATTAAAAAAATTTAAAAAATTAAAAAATTTTGAAAAAAAATATGGTCAGAATTACTAATCACCAGGGAAATGCAAATTAAATCTACAAGGAGACTAGGAAAAGATGTAGAGAGCAGACAGAATTCTCTGCTATTGCTAATGAGAATGTAAAATAGCACAACAATTTTAGAACACAGGCATGAACATACTGTTAAATATTGAGCTACCCAAGATATTTACCCCAGGGATCTAAAAACATTGATGGACACAGAAACTTGTACACAAATGTTTATGGCTTTCTACATACAAGCTTGAACTGGAAAGATCTCAAATTTCCACAAACAGGACAATAACCAAATTTTGGTATATCTGTATAAGCAATTTATGAACAGTAATGAAAAGAAATTAACCACTGATAACTGCAACGGCATGAATGGATCTTAAAAATGTTCCAAGTGAAAGAAATTAGACACGGAGCATACATACTTTATGATTTGTTGATACATTCTTGAACAAGAAAAACTATTTATAAAAATAAAATCAATGCTTGCCTGGGCCTAGAAGGAAATGTGGGAATTGATGGCAAATGAACAGGTTGAAATCTTTGAAGAGTAAGGAAAATGTTGCATGTTTTGTGGTGACAGTTACATGACATAATATTTTGTGACATTCTGAATTGTACTGAGAATATGAAAGACATTATGTGTAAATCAAATCTCATAAAAGGTTATATTTCTTTAAAAACAATAAAGTACCCATGACAATAATCTTTTGTGAGAAATATAGCTCTCAAAGAGATGGACATTTTGAGTTGATGGGTTCTCTTAATTAACATCTCAATTTATTCAGTTAATGCCATCCACTGGAGACAATAGAATACAGTTTGGGTGGGGGACTCTTTCTCTCAGAATATTGTTGTATATCACATTTCAAACATTAATTACTCATGTCATTGTTAGAAATTTTGAGTATAAGTGTATTTATCCTATTCCACCTTTGGGCAATCATGAATTGTTCTACTGCCCATTTGCGTACCTTTATCTGGGTGAAAAGCAATTTGATGCCTTTCCTTTTAAGTGAGACCCATTTTTCTTTGATTTTACATTTCTAATTAGCATAAACAGAAGTGAATCTATCTCATATGTACAGTTAGATAAGGAAAACAAAAGCAGTCCTTCTGTGCACCTTAAAGTATAGAACAGGTTGAAAATTTTTTTGTCCCTTTTGTGCCCCCATGTGTGCATTCCCTTCTTGACCCCCACACACTGAATGATAACTACGAATCTTGTGGTAATTTACCTCCTCTATGTCTAGGTCTTCATATATGTTTTGTATATGAAAGTATATGTTTCTTCATATATAGTATACCAAAAATGTAATTCTAAATTATACATATTTGTATGTTTTAGAGATAACTTTTTCTTCATATGTTTATATTATTCTGTCCATAGTTTTATAACTTATTTTTCCCTCAATAATATTTGTAGATGTAAAGATTATACCATATTTGTCCACTCAAAGAAAAGAATGAAATTAGATCTTTCATCCCACACAAAATTCAATTCAAAGTGGATGAAAGACCTAGGAATTAAGAGAGGAACTTTGCAATTGCTGGGACTATATTTAAGTTCCACATTCCAACATAGTGGTGAAGACTCTGATTTCCTTATAAAGACTAATAAATCTCAAGACATAAAACAAAAGGATTATTAAATCCTACTCAGGGGCGGGCCAAGATGGCGGACTAGAGGGCGGCTGCATTTCACATTGCTCCAGGACGCAAGATTCAAAAGAGGAGATAGTGAGAGACTTGGGACCAACTCAAAGCCGCCGGGTGAGTCTCTCCTGTTGGGGAGGCATCCCGGATGGGGCGGTAGCCCCGGAACGCAGGGAATTTGTGAAGTAGAGTTGCTTGGCGAGACGCCCCTCCCCCCGCTGGAGCGGTAAACTCGGACAACTGGGATCATCGTAGAGGAGGCAGCTCAGCACAGCGCTTGGACTCGAGCAACCACTGAGGCTCCGGGCAGCTGCCTGAGGAGGAGCTGCGTGGCGAGCTGTTTAGACCCAGAACGACCGCTTCTGAACACCGGGGGGTTGCCCGGAGGAAGAGGAGAAGCCCGGCAGGTCGCTTGGTCTAGGAGTGACTGCATCAGAGCCACAAGCAGTTGCCAGAGGAGGAGCTGCGTGGTGAGCTGTTTGAACTCAGAGCGAGCGCTCCTGAACACCGGGGGACTGCCCAGAGGAAGAGGAGGAGCGTGGTGGGACGCTTGGCCTAGGAGTGACTGCATCAGAGCCACAGGCAGTTGCCAGAGGAGGAGCTGCGTGCCGAGCTGTTTGAACTCAGAACAACTGCTCCAGAACACTGGTGGCCTGCCTGGAGGAGGAGAGCGGTGGGACGCTTGGTCTAGGAGTGACTGCATCAGAGCCACAGGTGGTTGCCAGAGGAGGAGGCGAGTGGTGAGTTGATTGGACTAAAAGCGACTGCTCCTGAACACCGGTGGCCTGCCTGGAGGAGGAGCGTGGTGAGTCACCTGGTCTCGGAGCCACCGCTCCTGAACACCCGGGGGGCTACCCCAAGGAGGAGGAGGAGGAACAGGGCGGGTCACTTGGACTTGGAGTGACTGCCTAGGGCTACGGGTGGTTGGCGGGAGGAGGAGACCCGAAGTGAGTTGTTTGGGCTCCTAGTGACTGTGTCGGAAACCGGGCCACTGTCCGGAGGAGGAGGTGTGTGGCAGGTCTCTGGGTCTCGGAGCTATTGTACGGGGCTCCAGGTGGTGGCTCAGAGGAGGGGCTGCATAGCCAGGCGATTGGTGCAGAGCAGGGTCCCAGGAGCTAGGTGGCTTCTTGCTGGAAGAGCCGCACAGAGACACGCCTAGGGGCGGAGCGAAGTTTCCAGGGCGGCGGGCAGATTCTCTGAGGAGAGGCAGCCTAAGGAGACTCGCCTGCGAAGGGTGAGGCTCCCAGGCCCAGGACGTAGGTCCGGGCCCCTGGGATCGTTGCAGAGGAAGACAGCCCAGCCCAGGTGGTAGTTGTAGATTGAGGGGAACCTCTAGGAGGGGAACTGACCAGCGAGACGTCCCCACCGAGTGACTCTTCCCGGCCGGGGGAGGTTTTCCCACAGGGATGGTAAAACCAGAGACACAGGCACAAACAGGCCTTGCCTCAGCCTGCAGTCTAGTTCCCCATTGGATGACCATTGGTCAACAAGTGGAGGCACCTCTGCCCACTAGCAGGGAATATACGCCACCTGAGGGTCACCACCCCTAGAGAGGCAGCTTCTTCGTGGAGCTCTGCATTATCAACCTCCTCCAAGACTTCAGGCTACTGAAGGATAAGAGGGGATATACTAGCAATCTTCAGGGACATTATAAGTTGATAGAGGAAATCTGCAATATCTTAATGACCCACTGATTCCTGAACAATATGAGAAAACAAGGGAAGAAAATGCCCCAAACAAATCTAGATGTTACATCAATAAAATCCAACGACAGCATGGCAGAAGAAATGACAGAAAGGGAGTTCAGAATGTACATAATTAAAATGGTTAGGGAAGCAAACGATGAGATGAAAGAGCAGATGCAGGCATTGAACGATCGCACCAATCGACAGTTAACAGAGCAAATTCAGGAAGTAAAAGATCATTTCAATAAAGAGTTAGAGATATTGAAAAAAAACCAAACAGAAATCCTTGAAATGAAGGAAACAATAAACCAAATTAAGAACTCCATAGAAAGCATAACCAATAGGATAGAACACCTGGAAGACAGAACTTCAGATATTGAAGACAAAATATTTAACCTCGAAAACAAAGTTGAACAAACAGAGAAGATAGTGAGAAATCATGAACAGAATCTCCAAGAACTATGGGATATCATGAAAAGGCCAAATCTGAGAATTATTGGGATTGAGGAAGGCTTAGAGAAACAAACCAAAGGAATGAACAATCTATTCAATGAAATAATATCAGAAAATTTCCCAAATCTGAAGAATGAAATGGAAAATCAAGTCCAAGAGGCTTATAGGACTCCAAATACACAAAATTACAACAGATCCACACCAAGGCACATTATAATGAAAATACCTAACATACAAAATAAAGACAGAATTTTAAAGGCTGTGAGAGAAAAGAACCAAATTACATTCAGGGGGAAGCCAATACGGATATCAGCAGATTTTTCAATCCAGACCCTAAAAGCTAGAAGGGCCTGGAACAACATTTTTCAAGCTCTGAAAGAAAATGGATGCCAACCAAGAATCTTATACCCAGC
Source organism: Sciurus carolinensis (assembly GCF_902686445.1). NCBI lineage: Eukaryota > Metazoa > Chordata > Mammalia > Rodentia > Sciuridae > Sciurus > Sciurus carolinensis. Next base: position 52,240,011 of record NC_062224.1, read on the forward strand.
AAAACTTACCTTCAAATTTGACGATGAAATAAAATCATTCCATGATAAACAAAAGCTAAAAGAATTTACAAAAAGTAAGTCAGCATTACAGAACATTCTCAGCAAAATATTTCATGAGGAAGAGATAAAAAACAAAGAAGCAAACCAGCAAAGGGAGGAATTATCCTAAAGGAACTGTCAAATAAAGGAGGAACCAAGATGTGTCAAAAATTTTAAATATGACCCAAATGACTGGGAATACAAATCATATCTCAATAATAACCCTGAATGTTAATGGCCTGAATTCATCAATCAAAAGACATAGACTGGCAGATTGGATTAAAAAGAAAGATCCAACAATATGTTGCCTGCAACAGACTCACCTCATAGAAAGAGATACCCATAGACTAAACGTGAAAGGATGGGGAAAAACATACCATGCACATGGACTCAGCAAAATAGCTGGAGTATCCATCCTCATTTCAGATAATGTGGACTTCCAGCCAATGTTAGTCAGAAGGAATAAAGAAGGACATTTCATACTGCTTAAGGGAAGCATAAATCAGCAAGATATAACAATCATAAACATCTATGCCCCAAACAGTGGCTCATCCATGTATGTTAAACAAATCCTTCTCAATTTTAGAAACCAAATAGACCATAACACAATAATACTAGGTGATTTTAACACGCCTCTCTCACCACTGGACAGATCTTCCAAACAAAAATTGAACAAAGAAACCATAGATCTCAATAACACAATCAATAATTTAGACTTAACAGACATTTATAGAATATACCATCCAACCAAGAGCGAATACACTTTCTTCTCAGCAGCACATGGATCCTTCTCTAAAATAGACCATATATTATGCCACAAAGCTAATGTCAGCAAATACAAGAAGATAAAGACACTACCTTGTATTCTATCAGATCATAATGGATTGAAGTTACAAATTAATGAAAGAGTAAAAAACAGACACTACTCCAACACCTGGAGATTAAACAATATGCTATTATATGATGAATGGATAACAGAAGATATTAGGAAGGAAATTAAAAAATTCTTAGAGGTAAACGAGAACAAAGAAACATCATATCAAAATCTCTGGGACACTATGAAAGCAGTACTTAGAGGAAGATTTATTTCATGGAGTGCATTTAATAAAAGAAGTAAAACTCAAAAAATAAATGACCTAACACTACAGCTCAAAGCCCTAGAAAAAGAAGAACAGACCAACACCAAAAGTAGTAGAAGACAGGAAATAGTTAAACTGAGAGCTGAAATCAACGAAATTGAAACGAAAGAAACAATACAAAAAATTGACAAAATAAATAGTTGGTTCTTCAAAAAAATAAACAAAATTGATAAACCTTTAGCCACACTAACAAAGAGAAGACGAGAGAAAACCCAAATCACTAAAGTTCGGAATGAACAAGGAAATATCACAACAGACACGACTGAAATACAAAACATAATTAGAAGCTATTTTGAAAATCTATACTCCAACAAAATAGAAAATTTCGAAGACATCAACAGGTTTCTAGAGACATATGAACTGCCTAAACTGAACGAGGAGGACATACACAATTTAAATAGACCAATTTCAAGTAATGAAATAGAAGAAGTCATCAAAAGCCTTCCAACAAAGAAAAGTCCAGGACCAGATGGGTTCTCAGCCGAGTTCTACAAAACTTTTAAAGAAGAGCTCATTCCAATACTTCTCAAAGTATTCCAGAAAATAGAAGAGGAGGGAATTCTCCCAAACTCATTCTATGAAGCCAATATTACCCTGATTCCTAAACCAGACAGAGACACATCAAGGAAAGAAAATTTCAGACCAATATCCTTAATGAACATCGATGCAAAAATTCTCAACAAAATTTTAGCAAATCGCATACAAAACATATTAAAAAGATAGTGCATCATGATCAAGTGGGTTTCATCCCAGGGATGCAAGGTTGGTTCAACATCAGGAAATCAGAGGTACCTGGTTTTGTTCTCAGCACTTCCTTGGCATCTTGCCAGGCGCCATCTTGGCCACGCCGAAGGGCTGGGGTCTGCAGTACCCCGACAGCTCCCCCTTTTTTATTTATTAAAAGAATGCTGGCTTGGGATCGTGTCTGTCTTAGGCGGAGTGGTCAACCATCGTCCTTACCCGTCATCGGATAACTGCAGAGCATGCTACAGCTCCTGTCTTAGGTCGGTACGCGGTTACCTCCTTCCTTACCCGTCATTGACTACCGATCCAGCATGCTCAGCCAGACTTGAGGAGAGCTGCCAGCCTCTAAGGCCATCATGGCTTGATGGAAAATGATGCGATCTCTGGCATGAACTTGGCGAATACGCATGATAAAGCGTGTGAGGAAGACAATTGCAATGATCATAAACACACACAATGCTCCCATTCCTGCCCATTGCTTTACAAAACTGAAGGAAGAAGATAACCAATTTTGCATTTTAGATATAGGGGCTACATTAACTCTAGTAGAATTAAGGCTAACAATTTGTGATCTAAGAATGGCAGTAAGATTATCAAATTTATAAGACCAATTGGCACGTAGCTGAGTAGATATGATTTTAGACAAATTTGCTGCATAACTAAGATTATGATAAGCTACAGGTGTAATGCACAGTCCCGGCAGATGATAAATACACCCCACGCTTAACAGTTCTTGTAAAAGGTCCATTTGTTCTTGAAGTAAGTCCACACGCTGGTTTACCAAAAGTAGTCCTGCTTTTAGGTGTTGATGCACTGTTTGTTGAGTAGACAAAGCAGTAGCTGTCTGCTGGACCACTTCATTAAGCTTAGTTGCTGACTGTACTGATGTCGTCAAGGCTACAGCTGCTGCGGCGGCTGCTGCTGCTGATGCAACTATGGTGGTAATGACTGCTACGGTGATTCCAAAGTCCCTCTTATTTCTGGAAAGCAATACTGGCAATTCATCATCTGTAACAGAGACTGGGACTGGTAGGAAGGTAGGAACACACATTAAGTCTGCCAGCAGGAACCTAGAAGCATTTTAACATTGAGAGATAGCACAAATCTGAAGTACAATTGAGAGAAGCAGTTGTTTTGTTACATAGTTGAACTGTTCCTCCTAAGAGACTAAAAAGAGGTTGTAAGTTAGTTTATTCCGTGGAAACACACAAACTGAGCCGCAGCTCCAGTAAAGCACTGGGTTACCCTTATTACCCAGAGTTAAAAAAAAAAAAAAAAAAACCCAAACAAAGAGACAAAGAGAAAGTTTATGTTTAGGGGACCTGAAGGTCTCCTCTATTCCCCCTTTTTGTTTATCATGGATAGAATCTTATATCCATTTGTCCATCCTGTCTCGGTTATCAGTTTGCTTAATCATTTGGTACTGTTGAGTAAGGACCATAGTTTGGATTGTTTAAAGGGAATAATACAGACTTCTCCCGGCAGGGAGAAAGCTGATATTTTGAAAGTCCTGAGAAGTGAGCGCACCCTACATCCCCTATAGGCAGGTAAATTTGGTAATCAATGGGCTCCGGAGATCCTTGACATTTGCAAAGGCAGATGGCTTCATGGCTTCATTTCCTTGAATTGACCCGATTCCCTATTTCTACACTAACTACCTGTCCTTAATTCTGGCTTCATTCTCCGCTTTAGCTAGAGGAACTCCCAACTGCTTTAAGGAAAAGGGGGCGTCGGTCGTTCTGGCTGCTTCGAAGCTGAAAGGGGGCAGTGAGGGGCAAGCAGTTTGGAGTTCCTTTTTTAAAAAGTCTGGTTGGGGAGGAGCAGGTTGTAAAGTCATCTGGGGGTGGGTGCTTCTATGATAGAAGAACAAAAAGACATGAATACTGAAATGAAATTAGTACAAAGTAAATGTTGCAGCATCTGGAACATGCCACTGAGTATCATGAAAATGACAGAAGTCAATCTTTCACCAGGAGGTGGAAGAACTGAGAAATTGTTCCCATAACTAGACCTAGCAAAGCCTGGAAAGGACAAGGCCTTTATTTGGGAACTTTAACATAGTCCAGGTTATCAGGAATGTAAACACAACATTTAACTCTTAATGTCATAGATATCCCAAAAAATATAGTTAAGCTACTTAAGTCATCTGATTGTGTAAAATATCCCTTTATTGGTATAACCTGTGTTTAGTAGAGAGCTCTATATTTCTGTTACTTAGGGCTAGGTAATCATACGAGCAAACATAGATTAAGTCTACCTGTGTAGCTTAGGAAGATCTGCAGGCCTTAAACTGACTAAAAACTTCTGACTCTGGCAGTTTCTCTTGATTGTTATCAGGCACATTTGCTGAAGAATCTTTCTTTCATTTGTAGCTTCCAGTCTTTATTCTAGTGGACTAACATAAGTGTACATCTTAAGTTACATTTAATTGTTATTTCTTTTAAATGCCCAAGAATGGCTATATTTTGGTTTTTACTGTTTTGCTGGGTGTCCAGGATCCTCTAGTCTCAACAATCTCCTTGATCAGGAGGTTGTGTGACCCAGAGTTGCAGCACTCCTTAGAGAAGTCCTCTTATTCCCTGGGTTCAGGCTGACTGAGGGCAAAAGATCCAAATACTGGCCTATCTTGCCTTCTGTATTTAATTCCAATCTCTAAGTTTGATCTTAATCATCCAGCAAGCCAGTTTTACCAGTCATAGAGTGAGAGTACTGGGCTTTAACTTTAATGTTCATAACTTTACAGTTATTTACCCTTTTATCTAACTGGAGTCTGCATTAGTTCTGGAAGTTACCACTATCTGTTCTATAGGTGATGGCTTATTATCATAAGTTACCTAGGTTGCGTGTTTTTGAAGCAGCTACTTTTGTAAAACATTAACAGGTAACAGTTTTACAAAATGAAATTAGCAAGAGTAAAAATATATTCTGCTTGTATAATAGCTATCTTGAATTTTGACTGAGAACCACATTATATTTCCTATTTGAGATCATAGCAATTTTACAACAAAAACCAATCTTTTGATTATAACTTTAAATAAGCTGAAGTCTGACTTATTTTGGAGTCACTCTAACATGCAGTAAGGTGGGAGGCAGAGCCTTATCTCAGGTAAGGCGTGACTCTTTATAGATCTTAAGTGTTCTAATTCTGATGTTGATCTTTGCTTCTTCCTTAAATATCATTAAGTAGTTTACATATACTGTTTCCTGAGTCTATACAAACTTTATAATTAACACAATTTAACATTGTATCTAAAACATGAATCAAAGAAAGGCTGAGAGAGCTTTTAACTTTCCTTTTGTGTGTCAAAGTGGCAAAATATTTTCATGTTTCACAAAATTAACCTTTAAACAAGTCAGGCTCTAATGTTTAGAAATACATTTACATTTGAAATTTTTTATCTCAATGTAAAATATAACCAATTTTACATATATCCTATTGATAACAGGTCCTCTAATAGAACACTAAATGATAGAAATTAATCCCCAATGAAATTTACTCTTTATAAGCTTAAAATTACCATTACAGACAAGTTTATCTGGAGAATAGCAGCTTGATAAATTTCCTGCTTTAAAACTTGTATACCTGAAAAATATGAACACATTTAATATACAACTAGAAACCATTTCACAATTACCTTGACACTTTTTTTTTTTACCAAATTTAGTTTTTAAAGAAAAATTTAGACTCTGTAACACAGTACAATACTTTAACAGTTGTTTAGCCATAATTGTATTCACCCCAATTTTTAAGACTAATTGTTCTAAAGAATAAAACTTAAGAGACACAAAGTTAAGAGTAAATTAGTGTTTCTAAGAAATCCTTGCCATGTTACCATGTCATTTTACCATATAGATTAAACTTTGGCTTATATTAGAACATTAGTATTTTACCTTAGGAAAAACCTTAAATAGCTTTAGCTGTTTTACATACATACAACCAACTTAGTTATACACAGACTTGTTGAAACTGGCCCTTTACTTACACACAGACTTTTTTACCCAGAAACATTTTCTTTTTTTTATCTATTAAATATATTTTTAAACCCGGAACCTTTTATTTTTTCTTTCCTATCTGTTGACCCCTTTTTGTTCACATTCTGATACAACTCTTATGAAATTTTTGAATTTAGATAAATCACTCTATTTTAATAAGATTAAATATTTTGTTATTTATAGTACTCTTAATTGAAACACAGGTGAAACTTTTGGGACCCTTTATATATAGAATTCCACTTGTTAGGACATAACTTCTAATAACCTTGTTTTTAGTTTAGTGATGACACAAAGCAAGTTTAAACCCTTTTTATTTACCAACCTATGAAAACACCAATAATGTTTAAGTATGATACCCCATGTAATTTAAGAAGTTAAAAGTACTTGATGTTATTTAACAATTAGCATTTTAACTTTGTAAATTAACCAGACGTCTCTACAAACACATTTGAGTAATCCCATACATGTTAACTCCAATTTATTTATTTTATAAAAACCAAGATATCAGACAAGTGTCCTGAACAGGATCCGTTGCCTCTTTCCTGCTGAAGAAAAGTCCTAGAAGCAATTGATATTAGACATTGTTTAACATTAACATTTCATTAGTTTGACCACCTGGAGACTTGCAAGTTATTTTCAAAGATATTTTACTTTTATTAGTTTACCCAATTTAAATTGAACCTTTTTAAATCATGTGAATAAAGGATCCATTTTTAAATTTTAATTTTAAGAGCGCTCAGTTTTGACAAAACATGACATTAGACAGCACGACATACAGATAACATAAAATCAAAGGCCTTGTAACTTTATAGGTAAATGTTCATTGCAATGAAACAGATGTTTAAAAACTTCAGTTGAATAAAAAATAGAACTGATCAAAAAGAAAAAAATCATTAACCTAGGTATGTAGGATCAAAATTATGAGCTCAAAAATACAGCATTAAAGAAAAACAAAACAAACAAAGAATCCTAGAAAATAAGTTAGTTAAGTTTAAAACGGACACCCCTTTTTTTTTTTTTTTTCTTCAGGTTACCCCTCCTCCTTCCCGCTGGGACTGCTGTAATTTATATTCCATTGTAGGTTTTGACAAGGCCAGGCAGGGGGGAGGGAGGATCACCCAGGACTTTTTAACCCTTTTTTTACCTGGTTGAGAAATCAGATTAGGTTTGAATGCAGAAAATCATGAAACAATTATCTCCCAATACTTGTGGGGACTATGGCTACTATATTATGTTCCCACTCTCTCTGAAGTCTGAGAACATAATCGTTCCTCTTTAATTTCTTCTAAGATCTGACTTCCTTCTTCTAAAGGCCCCTTTAAATCCCTAAAAGGGTTTTTTGATTTACCTTGCTGCATCAAACAAGATTTAACAAGTGACCATATTGCCAGAGTTCCCACTGGCAAAGGCTCACGTCTCTCCGCGTCACGCAAATCCTCTCCTAGCTGTTCCCACTGAGGAAGATTTAATAATCCCTCGTCTAAAAACCACGGAGAGACCTTTTTTACAGTATCTAGGAACTTGAAGGCCGTGTTTGCCTTCAATGGTGTTCCGTGATTTTTTAAAAGTTCTCTAAGAGGCCGCTGCATTCTAATCTTAGACAGATCCGTTCCCATGACTACGAGGTAGTTTACTAGTTTAAACACACAAACAAAAGACAGGCGCGCGCACGCACACACGCTCACTCACACACGCACACAGTTTGGTACCACTTGAATCGTCCCTCCCACGGGGAACGTTTTATGATGAATCGTCCCTCCTCTGGGGAACCTCTTATGATGAATTGTCCCTCTGCTGGGGAACCTCCTGTAATGAATTGTCCCTCTGCTGGGGAACCTCCTGTAATGAATTGTCCCTCTGCTGGGGAACCTCCTGTAATGAATTGTCCCTCTGCTGGGGAACCTCCTGTAATGAATTGTCCCTCTGCTGGGGAACCTCCTGTAATGAATTGTCCCTCTGCTGGGGAACCTCCTGTAATGAATTGTCCCTCTGCTGGGGAACCTCCTGTAATGAATTGTCGCTGCTCCGCGAACCTCGAGACGTCTCACCTTTTGAACTCTCAAACTAATTTTTCTTGATTTGAAAACTTATGTGAACTTACCCTTATATTTTTTCTCGTTCCCGGGTGTTTCGGCACCATCTATCGCGTCCCCTGCCCGCAGAGAAACATGAAACCAGATCAGGGCAAGTTCTTTATTTTCCGCAGTCTGCTTCTTCTGGCTGGCCAGCAGCGGCGGGCCGCTCCTGCAAGCGCCTTACATTACATACAACAACCAATCAGCTTATAGATCACGAGGGGAAAGCATGGACAGTAATGGAGCACAATAGTGTGGATATAGCAATCATGCAGTGTCCACGAGGACCCATGACCAATCACATTAACTTCCTCAAAATACGCCACTTGTTGGCAGAGAGTATTAGTCTGCTGGAGGTACCTGGTTTTGTTCTCAGCACTTCCTTGGCACCTTGCCAGGCGCCATCTTGGCCACGCCAAAGGGCTGGGGGTCTGCAGTACCCCGACAAATGTCATTCACCATATCAACAGACTTAAAGTCAAGAATCATATGATTATTTCAATAGATGCAGAAAAAGCATTTGATAAAATACAGCACCCCTTCATGCTCAAAACACTAGAAAAAATAGGGATAGTGGGAACATTCCTTAACATTGTAAAGGCCATCTATGCTAAGCCCATGGCTAATATCATTCTAAATGGTGAAAAACTGAAAGCATTCCCTCTAAAAACTGGAACAAGGCAGGGATGCCCTCTTTCACCACTTCTATTCAATATCGTCCTTGAAACTCTAGCCAGAGCAATTAGACAGACCAAAGAAATTAAAGGGATACGAATAGGAAAAGAAGAACTCAAACTATCCCTATTTGCTGATGATATGATGGTATACTTAGAGGAACCAGGAAATTCCACCAGAAAACTTTTAGATCTCATAAGTGAATTCAGTAAAGTAGCGGGATATAAGATCAATGCACATAAATCTAAGGCATTTTTATATTTAAGCGATGAATCTTCAGAAAGAGAAATTAGGAAAACTACCCCATTCACAATAGCTTCGAAAAAAATAAAATATTTGGGAATCAATCTCACAAAAGAGGTGAAAGACCTCTACAATGAGAACTACAGAACACTAAAGAAAGAAATTCAAGAAAACCTTAGAAGATGGAAAGATCTCCCATGTTCTTGGATAGGAAGAATTAATATTGTCAAAATGGCCATACTACCAAAAGTGCTATACAGATTCAATGCAATTCCAATTAAAATCCCAATGATGTACCTTACAGAAATAGAGCAAGCAATTATGAAATTCATCTGGAAGAATAAAAAACCCAGAATTGCTAAAGCAATTCTTGGCAGAAAGAGTGAAGCAGGGGGTATCGCAATACCAGATCTTCAACTCTACTACAAAACAATAGTAACAAAAACGGCATGGTATTGGTACCAAAATAGAAAGGTGGATCAATGGTACAGAATAGAGGACACGGACACAAACCCAAATAAATACAATTTTCTCATACTAGACAAAGGTGCCAAAAATATGCAATGGAGAAAAGATAGCCTCTTCAACAAATGGTGCTGGGAGAATTGGAAATCCATATGCAACAGAATGAAACTAAACCCATATCTCTCACCATGCACGAAACTAAACTCAAAATGGATTAAGGATCTCAGAATCAGACCAGAGACCTTGCATCTTATAGAAGAAAAAGTAGGTCCAGAGCTTCAACATGTCGGCTTAGGACCAGACTTCCTCAACAGGACTCCCATAGCACAAGAAATAAAAGCAAGAATTAATAACTGGGATAGATTCAAACTAAAAAGCTTTCTCTCAGCAAAGGAAACTATCAGCAATGCGAAGAAAGAGCCTACAGAGTGGGAGAAAATCTTTGCCAATCATACTTCAGATAGAGCGCTAATCTCCAGAATCTATAAAGAACTCAAAAAACTCTACACCAAGAATGTAAATAATCCAATTGACAAATGGGCTAAGAAATGAATAGACACTTCACAGAAGAAGATATACAAGCAATCAACAAACATATGAAAAAGTGTTCAACATCTCTAGTAATAAGAGAAATGCAAATCAAAACCACCCTAAGATTCCATCTCACCCCAATTAGAATGGCGATTATCAAGAATACAAGCAACAACAAGTGTTGGCGACGATGTGGGGAGAAAGGTACACTCTTACATTGCTGGTGGGGCTGTAAATTAGTGCAGCCATTCTGGAAAGCAGTGTGGAGATTCCTTAGAAAACTTGGAATGGAACCACCATTTGAACCAGCTATCCCACTCCTTGGCCTATACCCAAAGGACTTAAAATCAGCATATTACAGAGATACAGCCACATCAATGTTCATAGCTGCTCAGTTCACAATAGCCAGATTGTGGAACCAACCTAAATGTCCTTCAATTGGTGAATGGATAAAGAAAATGTGGTATATATATATACAATGGAATATTACTCAGCCATAAAGAATGATAAAATTATGGCATTTGCAGGCAAATGGATGAAATTGGAGAATATCATGCTAAGTGAGATAACCCAATCCCAAAAAACCAAAGGAAGAATGATATCGCTAATAAGTGGATGATGACACATAATGGGGGGTGGGAAGGGTTAGTGTTGGGGTTGGAGTTGGGTTTAGGGAGGGGGGCAGGAATGGAGGAAGGAAGGACTGTATAGAGGGAGGGGAGGGGTGGGAGGGGAGGGGGGAAGGGAAAAAATGGCAGAATGAATCAAACAACATTACCCTATGTAAATTTATGATTACACAAATGGTATGCCTTTACGCCATGTATAGACAAACAACATGTATCCCATTTGTTTACAATAAAAAAAAATTATTAAAAAAAAAATCCTACTCAGATCTCTCCCCAAACTCTGCAGGAGCTCAGTATAGGAGGGAATCAACTGGCATGCTATCCGCAGTCATGGTGACTGGAAAATCCATGGAGGGATGTCCTAGTCAGGGTAGAGGTTTCTGTGACGTCCACAGCCCACAGACATTGCAAAGCCAGGCGTTCCACAGAAGCAGAAATCCAGCAAGCAATTCTACCAACTCTACACAAGTCCCAGCAAAAGCGACTTGACTCCAAAATATTACCACCAGTGGCAACAGGAGCTCAAACACAGACAGGCAAATTGGTGCTCCACCCCAGACTCAGGGTGGTGGCCCTGTGTTCTACATCAACCAGGATGGAGCCTGCTGTGCCACACATCACACACAAAAAGCCTTCAAACACAAGTCCCACACTTGAGGACAGCCACAACGTCCTGTGCTATTTGAAAGATGACCCTGTGCAGAGGAGTGGGTGCTCAGCATTCCACGCCATCAGTGGCAGACATGAACCCTGCATCCTGCACTCCTGCTTCCAAGAGAAGCAGCCAGATGATGCAGCATAACACACTCCAAGCACCCAGGCTCAGGTCCCTGGGCTGAACAACAACAAAGAGCTGGTGAGAAAAACATAGGGACCTGGAAAATAGTGCATGTGCCCCACCAGCACAAGGAGGATACAAAGTTCTAAGTCCCAGAGCTGCCGGTTAACTCAACTCTCATTCAGACTCAGAGAAGATATCTCCTGAGGATAACACCATGCAGTCAGCAGAGAACCAGGGTCATACATAGTGCCAGTAAAAACCACAGTGGCTTATAGAGTTGAACCCCATGTGTGTTAGCTACCTCCCAGTGTACCCTAATAGAAACCCACTGACCTGTGACCTGACTGCAGCAGATCCTTATGTACCCACCATGAGACACCCAGCACCACAGCAAAGAGGCTGATATGCCTCTAACTTAGACCACACACCCCACACACATCAAAATAGGCATGGAGCACTGGACTCACAGAACTCACACAGCTCTTCTTCAGGAAAGCTCACACAAATACACTCCCTTTCAGAAAAAAATTAAACAGGTTGTGAAGTCACAGAAAATCAGGCACCATCCCTATAACTGAGCAGAAACATAGTAGGTATGCAGATACACCAAGGACAAGAGAGGGCCTCCTGACTGTTATCTCTACTTGAAATAACTCTGTTTTACTAGCTCAGGTTTATTACACTTTCTCTTCATACTCCCTCTTTTTCTTGAGTTAGCTGCTACTGCCTCACATCCACCCTTCCCATGTTTTCCTTTTTTATACCTTGATTTCTATTACACTTTTCCATCTTTTCTCTTTCTCTGCTTTACTTTTCAAATTATTTCCTGTCCTTTTCAGCACCTATATTATAAAAGTAATTTTACTATCTTTAATAACATATTTATTGACTTATTGCAGACTACTACTACAATTTATACCTGGATGAAAGGAAGCATGGAAGCATTCTCTACATGTTCCCCTCAAAGTTCTGCTGGTAGATTGTGCTGATCTGATGTGATTGTAGTAATAAGAGTTTAATATCTGATCACAAAGTGTGATACTGGGAACAGCTAAGTATACACATGGTACAGGAGAACAATATCTGACAATTTGCCTTGTCCGGGGCACTTAAGAGGAAGGAGCTCACTAAATCATCCCTTGCATAAAAGTAAAAGAGAGAATCATCCCAGAATATGGAGAGATACGAAGACCAGAGGAAATGGGGAGCAAGCTTCCCTAACAGTCCAGAAATTTCAACAACTGACCTTGCTGACAACAATGAGAAGGAAATGTTGGAGAAGGAATTTTAAAATTTATATTTAAAATGATCAATGAACTATGAAAGAAGAAGTAAGAAATCAACTATAGAGAAAAATACGGAATGAGAAATATTTCAATTAGTCGAGAGTCAGTCTAAGAAAGAAACAAAAAGTATTCCTAGAAAAGGAAGATAAGTTCACACAGAAGACACATTCTCAAGACCTGAAGGTAAAATTTATTATCTGCAAAGTAATGCATTCAACATGGAATAGACATTAAGATACCATGCACAGAATACAAAAGAAATCTGGGAAAACATTAAGAGAACACATCTAAGAGTGCCTGGTGTAGACAAAGGCACCTAAGTGCATGAACACTAAGGGAACACTAAGGGAATGAACAAGGTTTTTAATAAAATATCAGAAAATTGCCTAAACCTTAGCAATACAATGCTCTCCAAAATACATCAATATGAAAACGTCTAATGTACACAATGAGGATGGAAGTTAGAAAACCTGGAAGAGAAAACAGGAGGTTGCCTTTTGAGGTAAGCCAATTAGAATTTCAACTAATTTCTCAGTGCTGATATTAAAAGACAGGACAGCTTCGAAACATCTCTAATGTCCTCAAAAAAATCAGGTAAAAACCAAGCTTATTGTATCCACCCAATCCTACATAATTGAGTATGAGGTAAAACCCTTCCATGATGAAAAGTCAAATAATTCAATATGCAATATCCCTGGAACAGAATTCTCATTGTGAATTCAATCTTATTTAGAAAACGCCACCACCACTTCCCAAATACATGTACACTCAATCTCACGAGTATATTAAAATGTCGAATGCATACATATACATATTAAAACTCATCTCCTCAATACTTTTCATGACATATATACTGAAATTTCAAAATATATATTCATATAAATACAGACTTCCAAATATTTGAAGAGGAATAGAGAAAATACCTGAGAATTCATTTTCCCTGTTGCCATACTCACCTCTTTTTCATAGAGAATTTGATTGTGCAGAATCTCTTCGACAATGTCCCTCTCATTGTCCATATCAATTTTTGCCCTGTGAAGTGACAGAATTTAAGTTGGTAATTGCAAAACTTCCCCTCAGTATCACCAGTAGAAAGTAAGCACTTCAAAGTGTTTTTTAAAATTAGGATATTCTGCCAGACATGGTAGCAACACAACTGTTATCCAAGTAACTTGGGAGGCTGAGGCAGGAGGATTGCAAGTTCCAGACCAGACTCAGCACTTTAGTGAGGCCCTAAGGAACGTAGTGAGACCAAACTAAGAAGTGCTGGGGTTTTGGCTTAGTGGGTACCGGATCCAATCCCTAAAACAAAAATCATGACACCAACTCATACTGATAGGCAAGTCAACAAGGCTCACTTCTGACTTCTCAACTCAAACCCTAAAATGAAGGAGGGCCTGGAATGGGATATTTCAAGATCTAAAAGAAAACAATTCCCAGCCAAGAACCTATACCCAACAAAACTCTTCTTCATATGTCACAACCTAAGTCTCAGCTGACATAAAAAGTCAATATAATCCCGCACATCCTATTGGACCTTAATTAACTTAGAATTCAACAGCCAAGAAAAATAATTAAAACCATATGAACATAAAGATTTTGAACAATACTCTTTGAAGTAAAGAATGGATCAAAAAAGAAAGATATATTTTGAAGAAATAAAACTCATCAGTATTTCTAGAGTGTTCTTATTTTTATTTATTTATTTTTTTGGTGCTGGGGGATTTGAACCCAGGGCCTCATGCTTGCCAGGCAAGCACTTGACCTAACTGAGCCACATCCCCAACCCCAATCAATACTGAGAAAGTATAAAAACAATTAGTGCAAAGTGTTTACCACTGAGTACCTACATTTTTAAAAAGTAGGTCCAAATATGTAAATTCATACACTACACCTCAACACCTTAGGAAAGGAAAAACTAACTGCAAAACCAGTGGAAGACAGGGGTCAAAAGCAAAAATTAATGAAATTGGGAAAAATTACGAAGAAATGAAAAAACAGGGAGTTGGATACTTGAAATGATAAAGAGGATTGGTAAACACATAGCCAAACTAACCAAAGGAAGAGAGAGAAGTATGAATCCACAACAACAGAGATGAGAAAGGGGATAATAGCACAGATGCTTTTGAAATCCAGAGGATCATTAGAAACTATTGTGGAAATGTTGACTAACAAACTGGAAAATCTAGAAGACATTGACAAATTTCTAGACACATATGACCTGCCCATGTTGAGCCACGAAGAGGTAGAAAACCTAAACAGACCAATATTGACTAATGAGTTTGAAACCACATTTAAACGCCTAACAGCAAAGAAAAGACAGGACTTGTGGATTTTCAGATGAATTCTACCAGATCTTTGAAAGAGTAATAGCATCAGTCTTTCTCAAATTATTCCATGGAAATTCAAAGGGAGGCCACACTCCCAGATACACTGCATGAACCCATAACCTGGTACCACAACCTGACAAAGACATACCAAGGAGAGACAACTACAAATCAAAATCCCTGATAAAGAAGACAGATGCAAAAATTCATATTTTCAATGCAAAATGCATGCAAAAGCCCAGTAAGAAGATAATACACCATGTTCAAGTGAACTTCCTCCCAGAGATGCACAGATGGTTTGACCTAAGGAAAATCAACAAATGTGATTCATCACTTAACCAGAATTAAGAACAGGAATCATATGACCATTACAATAGAGAAAGGGGTCAAGAAACTACTGTCTGTGGGCCAAATGCAGCACACTGCCTATATAGGTAAAGATTTGTGGTTGGGGAGAGGGTTTTGTGGTGCTGGTGATCCAACTGGGGGCAACCTGTATGCTGTCCAAGCACTCTGCTGCTGAGGAACTGCCTAGCCCCTATACATGCAGGTTGGGAGGAATGTAGCCACACCCATAGGACCCAATTATCCACAGAGCAGAAAATAGCAACTACCTGAGATTTTGCCAAAAAAGGTTTTCCAATTTCTGATTTACAGTATGACACACCCTTCATGAAATGTTGACAGTTTCCCCCCAACATGTTTATATAAATATCCTTAGCATATATACATCCTTCATGGACATATGGTATATCTAAATGCAGTCACCCTTTGTAGCACATAACATATAATAATCTCCCTTATCATATGCATGCATATAATGATTTGAAGTCACATTTATTTGACCTAGAAAGCTTCAGTTCAAATGGGCTAAGGAAATGAACAGACACTTCACAGAAGAAGATGTACAAGCAATCAACAGATATATGAAAAAATGTTCAACATCTCTAGTAATAAGAGAAATGCAAATCAAAACCACCCTAAGATTCCATCTCACCCCAATTAGAATGGCGATTATCAAGAATACAAGCAACAACAGGTTTTGGCGAGGATGTGGGGAAAAAGGTACACTCATACATTGCTGGTGGGGTTGCAAATTAGTGCAGCCACTCTGGAAAGCAGTATGGAGATTCCTTAGAAAACTTGAAATGGAACTACCATTTGACCCAGCTATCCCACTCCTTGGCCTATACCCAAAGGACTTACCATCAGTATACTACAGAGATACAGCCACATCAATGTTCATTGCTGCTCAATTCACCATAGCCAGATTGTGGAACCAACCTAGATGTCCTTCAGTTGATGAATGGACAAAGAAACTGTGGCATATATATACAATGGAATATTACTTTGCCATAAAGAATGATAAAATTATGGCATTTGCAGGCAAATGGATGAAATTGGAGAATATCATGCTAAGTGAGATAAGTCAATCTCAAAAAACCAAAGGAAGAATGATCTCACTGATAACTGGATGATGATACATAATGGGGCATGGGAGGGGTTAGTTTTAGGGTGAGAGTTAGGGTTAGGGAGGGGGGCAAGAATGGAGGAAGAAAGGACTGTATAGAGGGAAAAGAGGGGTGGGAGGGGTGGGGGAAGGGAAAAAAATAACAGAATGAATCAACCAACATTACCCTATGTAAATTTATGATTACACAAATGGTATGCCTTTACCCTATGTACAGAGAAACAACATGTATCCCATTTGTTTACAATAAAAATAAATAAATAAAATAAGTTGGTAAAAGTAAATATGTCTTTGCAATTACTAACTTACACATTGTTCTGGGTGGCCATGTTGCTGAGGGCTTGGTTCTTGTCCCTGATGCCAATTCAATAGCAAGAACAGGTTATTAGAAAGGGGAGAAGGAACATTTATTCCTTTGCTGGCAGGGTAGTGGCACAAGGATCTCCTATCCCAGAAGCTGCGATTCTGTTGATCAAGAATAATAAAGGATTTATTAAAAAGCTACTTAAACTGTGGTATATATATACAAAGGAATATTACTCAGCCATAAAGAATAATAAAATTATGGCATTTGGAGGAAAATGGATGAAATTGGAGAATATCTTGCTAAGTGAGATAAACCAATCTCACAAAACCAAAGGAAGAATGATCTCACTGATAAGCGGATGATGACACATAATGGGGGTGGGAGGGGCAAGAATGGAGGATGGAGGGACTGTAAAGAGGGAAAAGAGGTGTGGGAAGGGTGGGGGGAAGGGAAAAAATAACAGAATTAATCAAACACCATTACCCTATGTAAATGTATCATTACACCAATGGTATGCCTTTACTCAATGTACAGAGAAACAACATGTATACCATTTGTTTACAATAAAAATAAAATTTAAAAAATGCTATTTAAAGGCTCAATTCCAGAATGTCATGGTGCACACACCTGTAATCCAGTGAATAGGGAGGATCACTCCAAAGTAGGTTGGACTTAAGCTTCTTTAAATTTGTGTTCAAAAGATAGATTTTTGTTGTAAAGATTACTGTGTTCTCAAAATAAGCAAGGGATATAACACAAAACTAAGTAAAGGTTTGTGTAAATTATAAAAGATATGTAAATTTGTAAGATGATTTTAAAATAAAGTAAAATTTGTAAAGGGTCACATATGTGATTGACTTGATGAAATTATGTGTCTTTGTGTGGCAAAAATATTGTTATTATGTATATTATGATTCATAGCTCAAAGCTGTTATACAAACTGAATGTGTGTAATATTGTTAATTTCACATTGTATTTTCCTTATAGAACTTTATAACTTTTGCCTGTTAGTGTTTTAAAGAATTATTCCTTATAACATTGCACAACCATATTTAAGTTGAGATAATAAGCCATCACCTAGAATAAGATATAAGGGTGCCTTCCAGTATTAATATTAGCATCAGTTAAATGGAAGTAAATAACTATAAAATTATAGACAAACACTAAAGAAAGAAATTGAAGAAGACCTTAAAAGATCAAAGATCCCATTCTCTTTGATAGACAGAATTAATATTGTCAAAATGGTCATACTACCAAAAGCATTATACAGATTTAATACCATTCCTATTAAAATCTCAGTGACACTCCTCATCAAAATAGAAAAAGCAAACATGAAATTCATTTGGAAAAATAGGAGATCCAGAATAGACAAAGCAATCCTTAAACAAGAAAAGAGAAGCAGGAGGCATCACAATACCAGAACTTAAACTATACTACAGAAATATAGTAACAAAAATGGCATGGTATTGGCAAAAAAACCAAACACATAGACCAAGGATACAGAATAGAAGACACAGAGAAAAACCCACATAAATACAGTTATCTCATACTAGACCAAGGGGCCAAAAACATTCATTGGAGAAAAGATATCCTCTTCAACAAATGGTGCTGGCAAAATTGACAATCCTCATGTAACAAAATGAAATTAAACCCTTATGTCTCGCCCTGCACAAAACTCAACTCAATAGGGTCAAAGATTTAAGCACTAGAACAGAGACCCACAACTAATAGAAGAAAAAGTAGACACAAATCTTTACCATGTTGGTTTAGGAACTGACTATCTTAAGAAGACTCCCAAAGCACAAGAAGTAAAATCAAGAATCAATAAATGGAACGGATTCAAACTAAAAAACTTCTTCTCAGCAAAGAATCACAATCAATAATATGAAGAGAGGGCCTACAGAGTGGGAGAAAATCTTTTCCACATGCACCTCAGATAGAGCACTAATCTCCAGGATATATAAAGAACTCAAAACTCTCAACGAGAAAACAAATAACCCAATCAATAAATGGGCTAAGGAACTGGACAGACACTTCACAGAAGAAATAAAACTGATCAATAAATACATGAAAAAAGATCAACATCTCTAGCAATTAGAGCAATGCAAATCAAAACTACTCTAAGATTTCATCTCCCTTCAATCAGAATGGCAATGATCAAGTATACAAGCAACAATAAATGTTGGTGAGAATGTGGAGAAAAAGGTTCACTCATACATTGCTGGTGGGACTGCAAATTGGTGCAACAATTATGGAAAGCAGTATAGAGAGTCCTCAGAAAACTTGGAATTGAACTGCCATTTGACCCAGTTATCCCACTCCTTGGTTTATACTCAAAGGACTTAAAATCAGCATATTATAGTGATGTAACCACATTAATGTATATAGCAGCTCCATTCATAATAGCTAAACTATGGAACCAACCTAGGTGCCCTTCAATAGAAGAATAGATAAAGACAATGTGGTATATATATATACAATGGAATATTACTCAGCCTTAAAGAAGAATGAAATTATGGCATTTGTCAGTAAATGGATAGAAGTAGAGACAATCATGCAAAGCTAAATAAGACAAACACAAAAAACCAAAGGCTGAATGTTTTTTTCTGATATGTGGATGCTAATTCACAAAAAGGGGGGGTGGTGGTGCTAGGGATGAATAGAGGCACTTTGAATTAGGCAGAGGGGAATGAAGGGAGGGAGCAGAGGGGTTATGGTGGTAGGAAGAATAGTATAATGAATTGGACATAATTACCTTGTATACATATATGATTACAGGACTGGTGTGATTCTACAGCATGTACAACCAGAAGAATGAGAAGCTGTGCTCCTTTTGTGTACAATGTGCCAAAATACATTCTACTGTCATGTATAACTTATTAGGACAAATAAAAGAAAAAGAAAAAAATTCTTGGTGAAATTGACCTGCTGGATGTTTAAAACCCAAACTTGAAAATGAAAGGCAAGCAAGTTAAAAGAACCAAAAAGAAAAACAGTAGTCAGTATTTTGACCCTTTCCATCAGAGGACAGCTAGAACCTACGGAACAACGAGATGGAGCCAACTCCAGTGAGTCAAATGACCTCCTAATCAGTGGGATGGAGAGGATCCTAGAGAAAAGGAAGTCAGTCAGTGGACATTATGCAAAGCTGAGGTCCACTGAAGAGAGAAATGTCCCTGATGCCTCCAAGGGAAGCCACATGTGGTTAGCAAGATGCTGACCCATCCTGGCAGATGGCACTACTAATACATGAGTCAAAATGTTTCTCACATATTCCCAAGAGTGATCTCGGAGGAATCTCAGCTGATCCTATAAGGACCAAGTCAATTTAAAACCAGGTATGGCCTTAAATACCTGGTAGAAGAAGAGAATATACAAAGCACAGTTTCTCATGGGCATTTAAAAGAAAAGATTATGGTTCTATTACTTGAGATGTACATTTGTGTCAGTCCTCCCAAAAGTAAGTAAAATTGGGAGGTCATAAAGAAAGGGTTTTTATACAGGAGTGTCTGATATACAAGTTTGTTCTCAGTCCATTTGAGACCTATCTGTGATTTTCTTTCTTTGTTTTTTTTTTTTTTTTTTTTTTTCTGGCGTGATTATTATGAACTGCTGCTCAGACTCCCATTCTAGAATTTGCAATTAATCACTTCCAGCCTGGCAACTTGATTTTCATTATGACCTGGAAACAAGACAAGCTTCAACTGAGCTGGTAAGGATATTACCAAGTGCTCCTGATCACTAAAATGGCTACTGTGGGAACTGCTCCACAGGGAAGAACTCATTACCATGGGTGATGTCCACCTGAAAAAGTTAATATATCTAGAATGGATGGCAATACCAAGGAAAAACCAAATGATATAAAAAGAAAAAGGGGGAAATGTGTGAGAAATGAAAATTTATGTGGTGCATTTTCAGAAAATAGCATTCAGCATTAATTGGAACCAATTGCCGCCATTTTAATTAGAGTCTTTCCCTTTGCCCCCTATAATTTTAAAATTAGTCAATTGCATGGATTGTACCCCGGACCTCCTCCAGTAAGGGTGAAGGGAAAAACTGCATTAGGAATATAAAAGGGTGAACTGCCTGCCCTGGGACACTGGCAAACCACATTCCAGAACAGCCTGCCTTTCTAGCAGAAGTATATTTTGCTCCAAAGCATGGTGTTTTCTCTGCTGTGTTTTTCTGATAATATATTACTCATTTCAGTCTGAACAGATTGCTTAAGGGGATGAAGGGAATACAACAAAAATTCCAGAAAATATTACCTACAATCTGAAAAACAATGGGTCTTTACCATTAACGAAATTAAAAATAATTTTGCAACCGTGCAATGAGTCTCTGAAAGCCTCTGGAGAAAATAGTTATAAATCTGCCTTTCTCTCCAACAGGCTGGTTAAATTTTAACAATGGTTTTGTTTATGTGTGGTAGTGAGGTAAGAGAATAAGGTTCCAAAACATTCCTTCCTTCCTACAAAGAATATGTCACCCCTATAATAAATGTTGGCACACAATATCCATTGGCACCGCTGCCCTCCTGTAACCCTTAACTCAGCAATTTAGATATTAACCAGAGAGACCTAATAGAAATGGTCACATGAGATTACTTGTCTATCACTTTAACCGCGAGAATAATAAGAATAGTCTTAGGTCACATAGAGTTTAGATATTAAGGAAATAAACATTGTATTAGCTCATCAACGTAGTTAGATATTCTTAAAACAATTGTGATTAGGTAAGAATGATCTGTAAGGTTGTTGTTTTCTGCCTATGCTTCGGAAACTTCTTTAATATTAACCACAAGACTGCCATTATAGCCTGAAGAAAAATGTATATAAACCCAGCCCTCCCCAGAATAAAGTGGGATTGATTGCACCAGAACTAGAGTCTGTGTCTTTCATTCTCCATCCATCGCCGACGCTGTCTCCCCGCACCCCGTTTACCGGTGTGGAACCCATGGACTCCTGCTAGGGCTGGACCCCAGCAAGTGGCGCCCAACGTGGGGCCCTCTGGTAAACCCCCCATTTATTATTAATTTCTTTCCTTTTCGAGACAGCTAGGATCCTGCCTGGGGTGCCGCGGACCCCTCGGTAGAGAAGGCCGAGAAAGGATAGGCAGGGATAGAAAGAACAGCTACCATGGGAGATAGTGAAAGCAAAGAAAGAGCATTATTTATTGATATTACTAAGCACTTATTAACTAAAAGAGGAACGCATGTAGAAACAGCTCAATTAAAAAGATTTTTTCATTTTGTGCAAGAATGTGCCTCTTGGTTTCCTGAACAGGGAAACTTAGATGTTAAAACCTGGAAAAAGGTAGGTGATGCTATGCATGCATATCATAGATTATATGGCAATGAAAGAGTCCCTGCTGATGCTTTTGCATTGTGGAATCTTTTTAGGGACTGTTTAGACCCTAGACATAAAAGTGAGCAGCTAAGTAAAAGGGTAAGATCACCAGACAAAATGTCAAAAAAGGAGCCTTTGCTGACAGCCTCGGTTAAAAAATATACAGAGAAAACTCCGAGTGAAAGTAAAAGTGAATCAGACGATGATGAAGATGGTAAAAAGGAGAAAGGTCTACCTGATCAGCTCTCCCCGTCTGATGAGGAGGACTTGGAAGAAGCCGCTTTCAGATATCACAATGAGGATCCACCTTTGGTGGCTCCTATTGTGCCGGCCCTTCCTAAACCCCCAGATAAAATAAAAAGGAAAGTCCAAGAGGTAGGATTTCTAGGTGCTGTTAGTGAGGCACAAAAACAGGGAGATGTTAGTATTTGTTGCCCTGTAGTATGGGCTATAGATGAGGGAGGAGAGCCTCATTGGGAGCCTCTCTCTCTTTTAAAATGTTAAAAAAAAAACTAAAAGCAACTATAAAAGATTTA
Organism: Sciurus carolinensis; assembly: GCF_902686445.1. Taxonomy (NCBI): domain Eukaryota; kingdom Metazoa; phylum Chordata; class Mammalia; order Rodentia; family Sciuridae; genus Sciurus; species Sciurus carolinensis. The sequence continues at coordinate 52,262,600 of NC_062224.1, forward strand.
GGACCTACTTCCCCTTATACTCTACAGCTAGTGGAGAATGTCCTTCTCCTGTGGCTGTCCCTAAAGGCTTTCATATTATAGTCATTGATTTACAGGATTGCTTCTTTACTATTCCTTTAGCTAAACTAGATAGACGGCATTTTGCTTTTAGTTTACCATCGCCTAATTTACAAAGACCTTATCAAAGATTTCAATAAAAAGTATTACCTCAAGGAATGAAAAATAGTCCTACATTATGTCAAAAATTTGTAGATCAAGCTTTAATTAATTGTAGACAAAAGTATCCAGACTACTATATGATTCACTATATGGATGATATATTGATTACATATTCTCAAAGCCATTTGTTACAAATAATATTACAGGATTTAATTAAAGATTTACAGAGGTGGGGTCTGATAGTGGCTCCTAAAAAATTCAACAGGAACCTCCTTATAATTATCTAGGAAGAACTATAAAAACAGATTGTGTCAGCTCTCAAAAGTTACAAATTCAAAAAGACAAACTATTAACGTTAAATGATTTTCAAAAATTATTGGGAGATATAAATTGGATTAGACCTTATTTAAAACTCTCAACTAATGATTTAAAACTTTTGTTTGAAATACTAAAGTGTGATTCATATCCTAACTCAAGTAGAATATTAACTAAAAAAGGAAAACAAGCCTTACAAGTTGTTGAAACTACAATTCAAAAACATTACTTACAACAAGTTAATTATAACTTGCCTTGGGTTTTTATTGTGCTAAAAACAAAGCATACTCCAACAGGTTGTTTATGGCAAAATGATCCACTTGAATGGATACACTTACCAGTATCAGGAAAAAAAATATTAATGTCTTATCCTACTATGGTAGCTTCTTTGGTATTAAAGGCTAGATTTAGAAGTAAAGAATTGTTTGCTTGTGAAATACATAAAATAATTATTCCTTACACAAAAAAAACAATTTGACCAATTATTACAAATTGATGATCAATGGGCTATTGCATTTCTAAATTTTACAGGAAAAATTTCTTTCCACTTGCCCAATAATCCTTTACTACATTTTTTACTTCAAACAAAAATAATATTTCCTAAATGGTGCTCCTCAACTCCAATTAACAATGCTATGTTAATATTTACAGATGGGTCATCAAATGGAAAAGCAGTTACAATAATTAATTCTCAACCCACAGTTCTATGGACACAAGAAACTTCTGCACAAAGAACTGAATTAGAAGCAGTCATCTATGCTTTCAAAACTGTTGCTCAACCCTTTAACTTGTGCACAGACTCACTATACATTGTTAAACTGTTTCCAACCATAGAAACAGCAACGCTCTCCTTTTCATCTAAAATTATACATAGGTTACAAGAACTTCAATATCTAATTCATAACAGACTTCACATTTCTTTATAGGTCATATTCGGGGACATTCCGGATTACCTGGTCCCCTTGCTCAGGGGAATACCCATGCTGATCACTTAACTAAAAATTTTATTTTAACAGCTATAGAAGAAGCTATTATATCACACAAAAATCATCATCAAAATTCATCTGCCTTACAAAAACAATTTCATATTTCTAGAGAAGAAGCTAGAACTATTGTTAAAAATTGTCATGTTTGTCCTAAATTTATTCCTTCTCCACAGATGGGAGTTAATCCTCGAGAACTTTTACCTAATTTCTTATGGCAAATGGATGTAACTCATATATCAGAATTTGGAAAATTGTCTTATGTTCATGTTACAGTTGATACCTTTTCTCATGTTATTGTGGCCTCAGCCAGAACTGGGGAAGCCTACAAGGAGGTGATTCAACATTTATTCCTTTGTTTTTCTGTTTTAGGAATGCCTAAAAAATTAAAAACTGATAATGCTCCTGCTTATACATCAAAACCATTTAAAGATTTTGTTCCAGGTTTAACATATCTCATTTTACAGAAATTCCTTATAACCCACAAGGACAAACAATGGTAGAAAAGAGCCATCAAAGATTAAAAATACTAATAAATAAGTTAAAAGAGGGAGAACTTAAATACTCTTCCCCACATCATATTTTACAACATACTTTATTTGTTTTAAATCATCTAAATACTGACAAGGAGGGAAATACTACAATGATGAGACATTGGGAAAGTAAAAGGTCAAAGCAAAGTTTAGTAAAATAAAAAGATTTATTATCTGGTAAATGGAGAGGACCTAATGTCTTGCTAATCTCCGGTCGAGGCTATGCTTGTGTATTTCCACAGGATGCAGAAACACCTTTGTGGATTCCAGACAGATTAATATGTCACTACAATGAGCCCTATTTAAAGGAGGAAAAACAAAAAGTATTGGATCCCTTACCAACCCAATCAGATGGACGAAAACGGACTAGTATTTAAGATAAAAAAGTTGCGTCTTGCACAATCATCCGCAACTCACAACTCAGACCTGCCGTCTTGGGGACAAGTGAAACGCCTGACTGCCGCTGCTAAACACATGGTGAACAACTCCAAAAAACCTAAAACCCCAGAGGCTTTGTTTTTTGCATTGATTGCTCTCATTTCGACTCAGGTACTGCCTATTCATGCTTATGATAATGAAGGGAAAGCTTTCTGGACCTATTTTCCAAATCCTCCCTTACTACATCCAACTACTTGGAACAGATCTAATATTAAGGTATTTACTAATGAGCCTCAACTACTTGGAGGGATTACAGATTCTTTAATACCACATAAAATAACATTTACAATTACTTTTCATGAAATTACCGAAGAGACACCAATGTGCTTTAGTACAGATAATCTACATGTGCCATTGGGATGTCTCCCTTTAAGTTATAGGACTTATATTACTGATTCTCCAGGAGAAGAAGACAATGAAAGAGATATATGGTCCCTAGAGATAACCTTACTTGGATATGCTAATTATAATGATACAAATATTTCAGTGGCTTTACCGCCTCCTTTTAAACTGTGTGACGACTTTAACAGTCGTAAAGACAGCTCTTGGAATCTACTCAATTTAAAAACGGATTTCCCAAAATGGTTTAAATGTGGTTTTCATCATACTACACTACAGTTTAAGCCACAAGGCTCTGCTACTACTATTACAGATTATTCTGTGTCTTCTCCTGATTTTGATTATAAACTTTGGTTAAAGATAAGATGAAATAAAACAGTACATTTTAATTTTAACCCTTTTCTTACCAATGAGCCTATTCATAGATGGTTTACTCCTGGATGGGTAACACCCATCTATCGGAGTGACCTTATAAATGGTAAATTCTCTTACTTTCCTAACTTGTATAAACTATTAGCAGCTACTAATATAGTATTACTACAAAGACCTAAGTTAAGTAAACCTAATGACTTTACAGTACGTGCTTGTATAAATGCTCCTCATGCTATTCTTATGTCTACCATAAATAATTTCAATATTACTAAAATAAGAAAGCTTATAACATTTATTGCCATGATTGTGTTCTTACTAATTATATTAATTCAACCATGTCTAAAGATTTAAAGGTGTTTTTAATTGTACATCAGCCTAATTATGTTATATTGCCAGTCAATCTTACAGAATCTTGGTATGATGATCCAGGTGTTGAAATTTTAAAAACAGTTAATGAACTTTTAAGACCAAAAAGATTTGTTGCAACTTTGATCCTAGGAATAACAGCTTTAATCAGTATAATCACTTCCTTAGCTCTCTTGACCACAGCGCTTGTACAGGAAATTCATACCGCTTCACATGTAAATGATTTATCTCATAATGTCTCTGTGGCTTTAGTGGCACAAGAACAAATTGATAAAAAAATTAAAAACTAAAATTAATGCTCTTAAAAAAGCTATTCTTTTTATGGGAAATGAGAGTCAAAATATTCAAACTAAAATGACCACTAGATGTCATGCTAATTATAAATGGATTTGTATTACTCCTTTAAAGGTTGATAATAATACTAATTGGGAACAAGTTAAAACTCACCTTAGAGGAGTTTGGAATAATACTAATATAGCACCAGATATCAATGCTTTACAACTACAAATAAGAATGTTGAGTCAGGCTCATCTCTCGGTTGTTCCAGCAGATAATTTGGCCTCCCAAATGTTTCATAATATAAAAACAACTATATTTAATAGTACATTCCTAAATACAATATTATAATATGGCTTGATTGGAGTATGTATTTTAATTTTAATTCTTTGTCTTCCAGTCGTCCTCCGAGTAATCCTCAGACTAGTCAAGAAAATAAAAATTCAATAAGGCCTCTTCACTTTACAAAATAAGAAAGGGGGAGCTGCGGGGGCATCCGGAATTCCATCCAGTGCTTGACAAAGATCCTCTGGAGGATGATTGCAAAGGCTCATCCTAAAAGGAATTGCTGGATATTTTGCTCCAAAGCATGGTGTTTTCTCTGCTGTGTTTTCTGATAATATATTACTCATTTCAGTCTGAACAGATTGCTTAAGGGGATGAAGGGAATACAACAAAAATTCCAGAAAATATTACCTACAATCTGAAAAACAATGGGTCTTTACCATTAACGAAATTAAAAATAATTTTGCAACCGTGCAATGAGTCTCTGAAAGCCTCTGGAGAAAATAGTTATAAATCTGCCTTTCTCTCCAACAGGCTGGTTAAATTTTAACAATGGTTTTGTTTATGTGTGGTAGTGAGGTAAGAGAATAAGGTTCCAAAACATTCCTTCCTTCCTACAAAGAATATGTCACCCCTATAATAAATGTTGGCACACAATATCCATTGGCACCGCTGCCCTCCTGTAACCCTTAACAGTTACCTTGCCCGTGCACTTTTGAGAACATGTTTAATTTCTTATGGAATCACCTCATCAAAGAGCAAAGAAAACACTGAAGTTTGTGCAGATCAGCATGTTTAAGGAGCACAATGAAGTCAAACACCTTTCCTTAGGTCAGTCACCTGGTAGTGGCCCAGCCAGGCCTTACACCCAGGCTGTGTGACTCCAGAGCTCATGCTCTGCCTCCGGGTGCCTCTGCCTGGTACAGATGCATTCTGTATTAACCATCTTCCATTCATAGACCTGAGCACCATATCCTGTCACTAAGGAGCATATTCACTGCCAAAAAGGAGGTCCATCCAAAAGCAGAGAAAGGCCAAGCTGGGCTCCAGTCTTCTTAAGAAGATGCAGGCTGACACTTGTTAGCAGAGCTCCATCAATTCCTCTGCAACTGAAGCCTAACATACAGCTTGCTTTTCTGTTGAGTTCCAGGGATCCAAATGTGTAAAGATGGTATTCAAGACTCATTGGGGTTTGTGGAGAATGAAATACAGCAGTGTCTTGTTCCACAGAGTGATGAGAAGCTAGTTGGTGTGGACTTCCGTGGAGAGGTCTAGAAAGCCAATGTATCATGGGATACATTGAACAGGGAGCAGTGTGTTGGACTCAAGTAAGATCAAGCAAAGATGGTCATTGTGAGCATGCCACTGGGCCCACACCTCACCATGTATTATTGTTTCCTTAATGTCATTTGACACGTCTAAGAGAGGACATGATCTTGGGTGTCAGGACAAGGGAATGATATGCTGTTTTCCTAGAAGCTAGGATTTCATCACAATGAAAAAGATTTAGAAAACCCTACACATGACTGTATTCAGTCTAACCATTGTTTCCATTGCTTCCTTCATCACAGTATTGTTTGGTCTCCTGGGAGGACATGTATCAGACATGTGACCTGAAGGAATTTCAGTACCAGAAATCATGGTGATCAGTAAAAATATGTCAAATGTAGGTTTTAGTATTTAAAAATCATTTTGAATTGATATTGGATATATTCCATATATTTCAACATTTTGCTTTGGCTCTCTGCCCAAAAGATTCCTTTCCTGCTACATCAGAGCAAATTTGAACTTCCATTTCCAACAAACTTGGGATTGGAAAGACACAAAAGTTTTTTGTCAGACCTCAATCAAGTTTGAGATCAGGGGACTCATTAGCAGCTTTTCAGAAGCTCTAGAGAAGCAGAAATGATCTACATTTATGGCATTTCACACTAACTACTTGATATCATTCAAAGAGATTTCATTAAGATTTTTTGAACAAAAATGAGCCAGTGGGAATTTGGGACAAGGATTTCTAACAGGAACCCTGCAAAATATGACACCATATGAGCTTCATTTGAAAACAATAAATTATAGTCTGGTTATTCCCATGGTTTTGTTTTGTTTTGTTTTATTTTTTTAACCAAAGAATGAAATTCATTAACTGGTGAATATTGGGTTTCCTGGCAGTAAGAAGAAATCAGGACAAGAATGTCCCAGAAATATCCAACTGCTGAATTTGTTGTCAAAAAATGTTATAGGTGGACAGAGTGCTTTTTTTTCAATCATGTGTGGTAGATTCTTATTAGTCCTTGTAAGACCAAAGAGTATTTGGTAGCATGTGACTATTTTGTAATCATTTGCCTTTGAGGAAGCACCCAAGTTGAGGTAAAATTCATCAGGGCAAAGTATTTTCCAAAAAGAACACCTAACTCATTAACTGAGAAAAATATTTTACTAACAGAAATTTGTGCTTACCAGGTTAGATACCTTTTAATTAGATCATTTTGAAAGTGCAGCATCTCATCATAGCAAAGGAACATGGAGGTGACCAGCACTATCTGGAATTGCCATAGTGACAATCAAACCGTAGTGGAAACCCATGACTGGACCTTTTCACTCCCGGCTTTCTTATCTTGTTGCCAGCCACCAATGGTACACCCTATGCAAAATATGGGGACATACTGAGAGGTTCTCTGAGCCACTTCCTTGAAAGAACCTTTGTCTCCTTGTTCTAAGTCCCTTTTAGTTCTCCTCCCCTTCACTAGGACCAGGGCTCAGCCAAGGCAACTGGCTGTGTGCTGCATCTTCTTAGATGAGTCTTTTCTTGAAGTACTTGTCCATCAGCTCTCTGTTCCCCTTACTGTTTTCCAAGAATGGATGACAACCTGTCTGTTGTCGATGACTTCCACAATCTCTTGCTTTCACTGGTCTACTCATGTTGTTAGGACTTTATGAGTATTTAATATGATTTCAGAATGAACACAAAGTAAGTCTGTGTCCTTGGTCTACTTTCTTGAAATTAAAAAGTTCCTACGGATCTTAGAATCAGGTGTTTCCCTAGGAGAAAATGCACCTCAGCATTCACAGACATTAACTTTCAGTTTTCCTTTCCTTAATTTAGGAAGAGTATTATGAAATGGGGAAATCATCCCTACTCATAGAGTATGTTTCAAAGATGAGAGAAGAAAACAGCCCACACCAGGCTTTGTAAATATGAAGCATTAAAAAAAATTCCTGTGCATTGTTTATTTATTCTTGCCACATCGGAGTTCACTCAAAGTTCTTTTGAGGATTGTTTTTATGAAAAATTGCCTTTTCGTGGCCCATTGGAAAACAAGACTGTATTTTTCAGAAGCTAAAGGGAATGGCATTGCCTGGGAAGTTCTGCATGCACATTTCCTGACAACTGATACTTCTCAACATTCTCAGAAGGCAAATGGACTCATGGATTCTCCTTCCAGTGGCATTGAGGATGTTTTACTCCAGGTACTGGGAAGACATTTGAAATGTTTGCAATTCTTCAGTCTTCTTTTCTTTTGTCAGTTTCTACTGTGTATCTTCACAGAGCAGAAGTCACATATTTAAGTTCACCAGGACTTCGAATCAGATACCGGGCTGGCCAACCATGTTCTTGTTCTCCCACAGTCCCCTCTTCAACACTGGGAGATCTCCTATTCAAACTTCAGTGTCACTTTCCACATCCCAAGAGATCCCATTCAAAAGACAATCAGAATCTATGTGTCAGCTCTTCACTGGGGAGGAAGTGGAGGAACTAACAACCTTCTGTGCTGTTATTGGTATCTTCCTTCAGAGGGCAGTACGTCTGTCCATTTAAAAGTGAAGCCTCTACCTAGCATATGACACACTCCTTCTCTTCCTTTGTATATTCATGCAAAGTCTTTGATGAGAATGTTCACAACAGCCTCACCTTTAAGAACTGAAGAGCTGCCAGGTGAGGTGATGCAGGCCTGTCACCCAGTCATTCCTGTGGCTGAGACAGGGGATCACAAATTCAAAGCCAGCCTCAGCAACTTAGGACCTGAGCAACATAGACACTGTTTCAAAATTAAAAATTAAAAGGGCTGGAAATCCTGCTCAGTGGTTAACCAACCTGGAGTTTAATCCCTGGTAAAAACCAAAAACAAACAACAAAAACAACAACAAACCTGATGACTCTAATGCAGATATCCACGAAGCCTGTCTTGAAAATCTTACCATGGTAGGCCTGAGCCATGGAAACCTACTCAGCCTAACAAAGGACTTTTGACCCTCAACATTGTGGCTTCCTCTCCAAATCTCTATGCTTGACATAAGGGTCCAGAGAGACCACATTCTATTAACTCATTCACATACCTTTCCAGAGTGACATATCTCTAGTGATGGAAAGGAGGTCACCTGCCTGGGGACATAGAGAGGTGGCATGGAGGAAGGCTGGAAGGCATGGCACAGGAGGAGCACAGAAATCTTTCTGGTAAAAGGCTGGTCTATCTTCTTAACTGGGTAAAGGGTTTCAAGGGAATGTGCATGCACAAGACCTGAAATCATATTCTTTTAAGTATATGAAACTCATGGTTCATCTGTTCAATTTTTTTGATTTTTATTTTTACAGACTGCATTTTGATTCATTGTACATAAATGGGATACAACTTTTCATTCCTATGATTGTACATAATGTAGATTCACACCATTCATGTAATCATACATACACATAGGGTAATATGTTCTGTTTCAGTCTACTATCTTTCCTTCCCCCACCCCTCCTGCCCCATTGTCTTCTACACCATCCAAAGTTCCTCCATTCTTCTCTTGCCCCCCACCCTACAACTCACCCCCTTATGTACCATCATCCACTTATCAAACAAAACATTTGGCCTTTGGTTTTTTGAGCTTGGCCTATTTCACTTAGCATGATATTCTCCAACTCCATCCATTTACCAGCAAATGCCATAATTTTATTCTTCTTTATGGCTGAGTAATATACAATTGTGTATATATACCACAGTTCTTTATCCATTCATGAATTGAAGGGCATCTTGGTTGGTTCCAGCTATCCCACTCCTCAGTTTATAACCCAAAGGACTTAAACTCAGCATACTACAGTGATGCAGCCACATCTATGTTCATAGCTGCTGAGTTGACAGTTGCTAGATTGTGGAACTGTCCATTCTCTTTTGATATAACCTTTTCTCAAAACTCAGGCACAGCCAGTTGTGGTGGCACATGCCTGTAATTCCACTGACTCCGGAGGCTGAGGCAGGAGGATCAAGAGTTCAAAGCCAACCTCAGCAAAAGTGAGGCACTAAGGAACTCAATGAGACACTGTCTCTAAATGAAATACAAAATAGGACTGGCGATATGGCTCAGTGTTCAAGTGCCCCTGAGTTCAATCCCTGGTACCTCCCCCCACCCCTGAAAAAAACCCTCAGGCACAGCAGTGTGTTTCAACAAAAGTGCACCACTCAAGAACAGAGTCTTCTGTGTGTTGGTTGGTTGAAGTCCTCTCTGGCCCATCTCTACAGGCTGTTATAAAGGTGGCCATTTCAAGTCCTCCTCCCTTGGACAAAGAATATTAGCAGAAGGTCTGGTTCCACACATCTCATATACATGCCACTACTTTTTTTTTTTCATTTTCCTTTTATTCTTTAGTTACACATGACAGTAGAATGTATTTTGACATATCATACATACATGGAGTGTAACTTGCCATTCTTGTGTTTGTACATGATGTACATTTACAGTGGCGTATATGTATATGTGAACATAGGAAAGTTATGTCTGATTCATTCTGTCTTTCCTGTTCCCAACCTCTGCTTCCCCCCACCCTGCCCTGGCCAATCCAATAAACCTCCCCTTCTCCCTCCACACCCACCATGCCCCTTGTGAGTTAGCAACCACATATCAAAGAACATTCAGCCTTTAGATTTTGGGATTGGCTTATTTCACTTAGTATGATATTCTCCAATTCCATCCATTTACCAGCTAATGCCATAATTTCATTTGTCTTTTGTGTCTGAGTAATATTCCTTTGTGTATATGTACCACATTTTCCTCATCCATTCATCTGCTGAAGGGCACCCAAGGTTTGGGTCCATAGCTTAACTATTGTGAATTGAACATGCTACTTCTTTCACCACCAACTAGTCAAAGAGCAAGGAAGCCTCAGGAACTGAGACACATGAGCTAGAAACAACAGGAGTTTATGACCATCATCAGGAAAAGAGGAAGGTCATTTAGGTATTTGGGTAGGGAGAAAGGAACTAGCAGTGGGCAACCAAGCCAGATCCAAGACCAGAGGAAATGGTTCAGGTTCATGTCACTCAAGCATGTGGAGGGGTGATCAAATCGAGTGTCCATGAGGCTCCCTCCTGCCATTCACTACAAAGTGCTTCAGATCCAGTGTGGTCTAGATGGGCTCCAGTTTGGGGCCCAAGGTTCCCTCCACTCCTGGGAGCCACAGGACCCAAGAAGGCCTCAGGCTGGGCATGATGCTGTCAGAGAGTGAAGCACCATCCACACAGCATTTCCACCTGGCACCAAATACCTAGCCAGACTTGGTGGCTGTGCCCAGGTGCACGGCAGCTGGGTTCTGGGAAAAGTATAGCTGGCCTTTGATTGGCATGCCACCCAATACCTGGGGTAATGTCATACTGCCAAGTCCTGTCTGCCTTTTGTTACTCAATTCACCACTTTAGCTATGGCAGAGGTTGAATCCATAGACTGTGCTGGAGTTCCGAGATCACCCAAAGAGATAGAATTGTGCTGTCGCTGCTCATGAAGGGCCCTCGCCATGGACTGAGGGGGGATCCTGTCCTGCTTGGGTGGTGGAGATGTGTGCTCCATCCTTGCACCCACTGTGCACACCAACTGGTGGAGATGAGACTGAGGCAATGTTGCTACTGGGTGAGACCTTCCCAGAACCAGGAAACACCCTGAACTGTGGACCCAGGGGTTGTTGTGGATAAGAAGAGACTAGAAGTTGATGGTCTTGGAAGAAGGGGTGGTATCCATAGCAGGGTTGGTGGCAGGCTTGGAAGATGGTGGTGCAGAGGCTCTGCCTGCTAGCAAGGAGGCCAACACAGCATTCATGATCAGGAACATGAGAAGCCCTGGGTATTGCAGAGAGGTTCTTCCCTGTTATCCATGGAAGTTCCCAGAAGCAGATTTGAGTGGTTCTTCAGACAGAGGGATGGTGAAAATTGTCATGGTTGGGGCAGAAGAACCTAGTTGTAGGTGGGTTGGTGGAGTCTGGTCCCTTTGCTACAACCTATGCTGCCTAGGACAGTGCATCTGGGGGAAAGGGCAGCAACTTCCTGTGGGCCAGGGGGAAATTTGAATATCACCACCTTAGAAGGCAGAGTAGTGCCCCTGGCAGTGACCTTGGGCTCCATAGTTGGATGCCGGATTTGGAGCACAGATGCATTGGCTCTGGTGTTTGGAGAGACACTCAGGTTTAGAAGTGGTCAATGCTCATGGGGTTGCTGGTGGAAGATTTGCTAGAGGAGGAGTGGGAGAGGGGAGAGGAGCAGGAGGAAGAGGAGGATCTACACAAGGGGGGTTGGGGTTCCATTCTGCAGGGCATAGACTTGAGGGAAAAGGGCTCAGACAGGAGGTGTGGGGAGGTGGGAATGGGAGGTGCTGAAGCTCTTGCCACATGAGTAGGGTGTTGACTCCCTGGTGAGGATCCCCACATTGGGACTAAAAAGAGAAAGAGGGCTAGTGGGAGGAGGTAAAGGAAGACAACCCTCACACCTATTGGGTGTGTGTGAAGGGAGACAGACAGAAGTAGGGCTCAGCAACCTGGTCTGCCAATTGAGAAGTGGCAGGAACAGCTGGCATCTGGGAAATTTCACGGGTTGGGGTAGCAGGTGTGGAAGAAGGGACAGGCTGAACCGTGGTGTAGTTTGCCACCTTCTTCACTGTACCCTCTGAGGTCTTGGTGTCATGGTGTCATCTTCCAAGCTGCTGTTCTTCTTTGAACCCAGAGCCTTCTTTTGTAGGATGCTGAAGTCTTAGCCCAGAGAACCAAGAGGGTACTTAGGAGGGAAGGTGGATTCCTCTGTATTGGCAGCCACAGCAGCGGGGCCATTGGCATGGGCCTCCTTCTCTTGTGGGGTCTCCAACTACAGCTATGTGTGGAGCTCTGCTCCCAGATGGAACTAAAGGAGGCTGTTCACACTGCACCTTGTTGCCTGACCTCTGGGAGAGCTGGGCAGATGGTGTTCTTTCTTGGCCCCTTATCTGGCAGCACAGCTCTGCCCAGGGGTGGCTCCTGGAGCACTCTGCCACCTCTTCAGGCTGCTCCAGGGCGGCATTCTCTTAGACAAGTCTGTTCTTGAGGATTTTATCCATCAGCTTTCTGTTCTCTGTACTATTTTCCAAGAATGGATGGAAACCTGTCAGGGGTTGATGACTTCCACAATCTCCTGCTTTCCCCAGTCTATTCATTTTGGTAGGACTGTGGATTTATTGCAGTATCATTTCAGCCAGTCCCAAAAAACCAAAGGTCAAATGTTCTCTCTCACATGCAGATGCTAACACATAATGGTGGGGGAAGGAAGAATAGAAGTCCATTGTGAAAGGGAAGGGAGGGAGGGAGGTTGGAAATAGGAAAGACAGTAGGATGAATTGGACATAAGTTTTTCTATGTTCATATATGAATACATGACCAGTGTGACTCCACATCATGTACAACCACAAGAATGGAAATTTACACTCCATGTAACTATGATATGTCAAAATATATTTTATTGTCATGTATAATTATAAAGAACAAATTTTAAAATGACAAAAAGAAATATGACTTCTGGAGGAACACACAGTCCCTGGTCTGTCATTTTGAAATTAAAAAACTCCTATTGATTCCAAAATCTGGCATTTCCGCAGAAGAAGAGCAATCTCAGCATTCAGAGGTGTCAGCATTCAGCTTTCCTTGAACAACCACTCAGGATTCAGGAAGGGTATTAAGCAATGGGGAAATCATCCCTACCTGTGGGGTGGGTTTGAAGTGAAAAAGAAAACTTCCCACAACAGGCTTTTAAACTATGAAGCAGTACCAGAAATTTAAAAAATCAAAAAGTTCTGCATCATTGTTCATTCATTTCTTGCCGTATCAGAGTTCACTGAGAGTTATTCTTGAGATTGTTTACAGGAGAAAGTGCTCTTTGGTGGACCATTTGGAAAAAAGAGACTGTACTTGTTAGTAGGTGAATGGGAATGGTATTGCCTGGAAAGGTCTGGATGAAGCCATCCATACACATTTCCTGACAACTGTCACGTCACAACATTCTCGACAGACAATTGACTCATGCATTCCTCCCTCCATTGTCATTGAGGGCCTACTACCACAACCCAGGTGTTTTACTCTAAGCACTTGGAAGGCAATTGCAAGGTTTCCAATCATTTAGTCTTCTCCATTCTTTGGCCAATTTCTTCTATGTGTCTGCAGGCAGTGGAAGTAACATATATAAGTAAACCACACCTTTGAACCAATTACCGGACTTTCCAATCATGTTCTTCTTCTCCACAGTCCCTCTTCAACACTGAGAGATCCTGTCAAACTAAGGCAGAGCCTATCTTTCAACTGTCTCTTTGGTCAGAAGTGTAGGGACTGGAACTGCTGTGAGTGGTTAGGGGTACCATCCCTCCAGCAGGCAGGAAGTGTGCACATTGAAAGGTGACACCTCTGTGGAGCATATGACACAATCCTTCTCTGCCTTTTTGTTCATCCAAGTCTTTCACAAGAACATTTACACCAACTTTATCATTGAGCATTAAAAGCTCTAGCACAGACCTCCACCAGGAGTTGAGCTAATAAACTCACCATCCTATCCCTGAACTATGGAACCCATCTCAGCCAAAAAGGGACCAGGATTTTGATACACACAGAATTGTACCTTCCTCTCCAAATCATTCTGTTTGGTGAAAGGAGCCAAACTGGCCATACTGTTTTAATGCACTGACATTCACTTCTAAAGCATAGAGACACACCTCTAGTGATAGCAGATTAGATCAGCACCTGCCTGGGGCCATGGGAAGGAAGCATGGAGAAAGGTGGAAGGCAGGACACAGGAAGGGGCATGAGGCACCTTTTGTAAGAGACTGGTCCATTTTCTTAACTGTGTGAAGGGTTTCATGGAATTCACACACACAAAACCTACAAAACCATATTCTTGTAGTATATAAAACTTGTGGTTGGTCCCTTCCATTTTGATACAACCATTTTTCAAAAGTCAAGAACAGTAATATGTTCTAACAAACACATAGAGACACTGCTGTGAGTTGGTTGACCTTCCATCTGATCTATTTGCACAGGCTGTCCTAAATGTAGCTACTTTGCATCTTTGTCCCTTGGTCACATAATATTTGCAGGGGGTTTGGTGCCACAAGTCACCTTGCAAACATGCCTCTTCTTTCTCCATGTCTCAGCAAAGAGCAAGAAAAATGCAGGATTTGAGATTCATTAGAAACAATAGAATTTTATATTCATCATCAGAGAAACAGGAAGATCATCAAGGCAATCGGTGCGGGCTAAAAGGACCTGAGCCAGATCCAAACCCAGGGAAAATGACCCAGAGCTCCATCAGCCAGCCTAGCTGTCAAGTCAGGTGGGTCAAGCTGAATGCCCACAAAGCTCTCCTCTGTGTTCCACTGTGCCTCAGATCCAGTGTGATCAAGACTGGGTCTGAACAGCATGCCAAATGGAATCCCTGGTAATTTAATATCCCCAAGTCCTGGCTGCTTTGCTCTGTGCAAATCACTAGTTGAGCCGTGGCAGAGGTTAAGCCTATAGCCCCTGCTATGGTTCCCAGTGCCCAAAGAGTTTTTGCTCATTAGGAGCCCTAGCTATGAACTGAAGGCTATAACCAGTGTTGTTCAGGTGGTGGAGAGTGTGCTCAGTCCCTGCACCCATAGTGCATGCCAACTCGTGGAGATGGGGACCAAGCCAATGCTGGGTGGGAGCTTCCCAGCAACAGAAGTACCTGGAATATGGGCTCAAATGGTGTGGGGGACAGGAGGAGCCTGGAAGATGACAACCTTGGAAGGAGGGGTGGCATCCATAGCATTCTTGGTGGCAGGATTAGAGGATGGCAGTGCAAAGGTTCTGCCTACTGGCAACGAGGACAGTGCATGGCCCATGACTGGGAACAGAAGTAGCAGGGCATTGCACAGAAGCTCTTCCGTGTTGCCCATATGTGCTGCAAGAGGCAGGCTGAGGAGTGATTTCTGGGACAGAGGGATGTGAAAATTGGATTCGTTGCGGCAGGAGACCCTAAGTGTAGGTGGGCTGGTAGAGATTGGTCATTTTGCTGGCTGCCTGTGCTGCCTAGGCCGGTGCACCTGGGGGAATAGGCAGCAGGTACCTTTGGAGCTGGGGTAGACCTGAAGATTACCACCTTTGAAGATGGAGTAGTGCCCGTGGCAGTGACCTTGAGTTCTATAGCTGACTGCCAGATTTGAAGCCCAGATGTATTGGCTCTGGTGGTGGGAGAGAGCCTTGCCAGAGTTAGAGGCTTGTAAATTCTAATAGAGTTGCTGGTGGAAGGAACTCAAGATGGAGGAGGGAAAGGAAGAGTAGGATAATGTATGTACATGGGGATTGTAGTTTCCATTTTTTAGGGCATAAGCTTGAGAGAGAGGGGCTCTGGGATAGGTGTTGGGTAGGTGTTGGGAGGTAGGAAGTGGGAGTTGCTGTAGCTCTTGCCAAATGAGTCGGATGTTGACTCTCACTGGCCAGAACCCTCTGATTGGAAGCCGGACCTAATGTGAGAATGAGGGCCAGTGGGAAGAGGCAAAGGAAGACAACTAGGGATCCCCCATCACTATTTGGTGTGGGGGAAGGGAAAGAGACAGACAGGATCGGGGTCCAGCAGCCTGATCTGCCAATTGGGAGGCGGCAGAAATAGCTGGCATCTGGCAAGTGTCAGTGGTTCCTGCTGGAACCACAGGTAGTTAGATAGAAGGGCCGGGCCGAGTGGCAGTTCAGGCTGTCATGGCCTCAGCTGTACTCTGAGTTCTCTATGTCATCCTCCAAGTTCCTGCACTTCTTTGAATTCAGAACCTTCTTCTGCAGCTTTCCACAGTCTTTCTCCAGAGAAACAAGAGGACGTTTGGGAAGTGAGGTCAGCTCACATAGATTCCTCTGTATTGGCAGCAGCATGGTCATTGGCATGGGCTTCACTCTCATGTGGACCTCCATCTATTTACTGTTAATGGAGAACAGCTCCCAGATGGATCAAAAGAAGACTTTTTCTCCATGCACCCCATTGTCTGACCCTTGGGAACCTGGGGCAGAAGGTGTCCATCCAGCCTTTCCCTGGCCCACTTCTCTGACACATGACACTGCATGGAGCAGGCTCACTGCTGCCTCTGCATGAGGCTGCCCCAGACTCAGCACACCTGCAGCAGGGCTGTGCCAACTTGGGACCATAGGGTGGCCAGGTCCAAGTTCCCAGGAGACACCGCACCCTCTCATGGAGGGTGTTTTCCTCCTGAGGCCCAGGATTGGGCTGCAACCCAGTGAGGTCTCCCTGGGTCTCCAAGACCTTGGCTAGTGCAACTTACTTCCCCATGGCTAGTGGTACCCTTTCCCCATTGTCCTGCTGGATGTCTCTTGCTGGATGTGTCATTGTCCTGCTGTTTCTTCCTGACTGTCCTCATCCTTTTCCTCCTCTTATTCCTGCTTTTTCTCTTCATCTTCCTCCTTGGCTTCCTTGTTGGCCATCCTTCCTTTGGGTTTCGGGGGGTCCTCACCTCTGTTTCCTTAGGACAAGGAAAACGGAAGTGAACCAGTGTCATGGGCTCCAACACCCATGGGTGGCAAAAGCGGGAGATGAGGTGTGTGCAAGGAAGGAGGGATCCTAAAGTTCTGGAAGGTGGGAATTGTCTGCAGTCCCCTCAGGACACCTACTGGGAGGATCCCCAGGGAGGCAGGCCTGCATGAGAGGGACTCTGTACCACACCATCAACCAGGGCACACCAGGGCAGGGATTCTGACTGAAGAGCCTGCAGGCAGGGCACCTGGTGGATCCTGGAGCAATAAAGTGATGCTGGCCAGGAACATCACTGACCGGGGCATCTCAGGCCAGGCCAAAGGGCGTGCGACTGCTGGCCAGGGGCAAATGGCTGCATGGGTGACTGTGTTGACTCATCTGGTTGCCCATTCAGAGCACATGGTGCCAGCCTGACCCTAGACCAGAAAAGAGACCAAGGGACTGTTGGTTGGCTAGTTACAACACCTTCTGGAGGCCAATCGCAAAATGTTCAGCCCAACACTTGTGACATCTGGCTGGAACATGTTGGAGAAAGGACATTCAGTGAGGTGGTGGTGAATTCGTTTCACCAATTTTTCTAGCTCCTGGGACATCCAGCTGCTCCTTGCATTGTGTGGAGTCCCTTGCACCAGTACTGGGGATTGCTGGAACTGTGGGCCAGAGTGACCTATTATTTTTTTAAACAAATTGTCTAGAGTTTGACATTTCAGGCCTCAGATTGACTTAGTCATCAAGTGGCTTTTTTGAATAGGTTTTTGAATGCCTGTGCTGGGTTTTTGACCCAGCCTGGAATTCAGCCTGCTCACTTAGGAAACAAAGAATTATCTTTTGTAAACCTTAAGGCAACTCTTTGGTTTCTTTTTCTCTTTAATCTGTGGTGTTGAGCAATGTTTTCTACAGTTAGAAATATTGCATATGAAGGGTTGTGTTTGTTTTAGTAAAACCTTCTTTATCATTGTCTATGATAACAAACCCACCAGGTCTCTGAAACAAGCACTTTTTTTTCATCAAATATTTCCAAATTTTGAAATACTTTTTTTTTTAAATTTATTTATTTATTTATTTATTTTTACGTTTACATAGGGTAATGATGTTTATTATATTTTTCCCCTCCCCCCCACCCCTCCCACCCCTCCCACCCCTCCCACCCCTCTTTTCCCTCTACACAGTCCTTCTTTCCTTCATTCTTACTGCTCTCCTTAGCCTAACTCTAAACCTAACCCTAAACCTAATGCTAGCCCCTCCCACCCCCCATTATATGTCCTCATCCGCTTATCAGCGAGATCATTCGTCCTTTAGGTTTTTGAGATTGGCTTATCTCACTTAGCATGATATTCTCCAATTTCGACCATTTGCCTACAAATGCCATAATTTTATCCTTCTTCATTGCGGAGTAATATTCCATTGTATAAATATGCCACAGTTTCTTTATCCATTCATCAACTGAAGGACATCTAGGTTGGTTCCACAATCTGGCTATGGTGAATTGAGCAGCAATGAACATTGATGTGGCTGTATCTCTGTAGTATGCTGATTTTAAGTCCTTTGGGTATAGGCCAAGGAGTGGGATAGCTGGGTCAAATGGTGTTTCCATTCCAAGCTTTCTGAGGAATCTCCACACTGCTTTCCAGAGTGGTTGCACTAATTTGCAACCCCACCAGCAATGTATGAGTGTTCCTTTTTCACCACATCCTCGCCAACACCTATTGTTGCTTGTATTCTTGATAATCGCCATTCTAATTGGGGTGAGATGAAATCTTAGGGTAGTTTTGATTTGCATTTCCCTTATTACTAGGGATGTTGAACATTTTTTCATATATCTGGTGATTACTTGTACATCTTCTTCTGTGAAGTGTCTGTTCATTTCCTTAGCCCATTTGTTGATTGGATTATTTGTATTCTTCGTGTAGAGTTTTTGAGTTCTTTATAGATTCTGGAAATTAGCGCTCTATCTGAGGTATGGTTGGCAAAGATATTCTCCCACTCTGTAGGCTCTCTCTTCACATTTCTGATAGTTTCCTTTGCTGAGAGAAAGCTTTTTAGTTTGAATCTATCCCAGTTGTTGATTCTTGCTTTTATTTCTTGTGCTATGGGAGTCCTGTTAAGGAAATCTGATCCTGAGCCAACAAGTTGAAGATTTGGACCTACTTTTTCTTCTATAAGATGCAGGGTCTCTGGTCTGATTCCGAGGTCCTTGATCCATTTTGAGTTGAGTTTTGTGTAGGGTGAGAGATAGGGGTTTAGTTTCATTCTATTGCATATAGTTTTCCAGTTTTCCCAGCACCATTTGTTGAAGAGGCTATCTTTTCTCCATTGCATATTGTTGGAACCTTTGTCTAGTATGAGAAAATTGTATTTATTTGGGTTTGTGTCCATGTCCTCTATTCTGTACCATTGATCTACCTGTCTATTTTGGTACCAATACCATGCCGTTTTTGTTACTATTGCTTTGTAGTAGAGTTGAAGATCTGGTATTGCAATACCCCCTGCTTCGCTCTTGCTACTGAGGATTGCTTTAGCTATTCTAGGTTTTTTATTCTTCCAGATGAATTTCATAATTGCTTGCTCTATTTCTGCGAGGTACATCATTGGGATTTTAATTGGAATTGCATTGAATCTGTATAGAACTTTAGGTAGTATAGCCATTTTGACGATATTAATTCTGCCTATCCAGGAACATGGGAGATCTTTCCATCTTCTAAGGTTTTCTTGAATTTCTTTCTTTAGTGTTCTGTAGTTCTCATTGTAGAGGTCTTTCACCTCTTTTGTGAGATTGATTCCCAAGTATTTTATTTTTTTCGATGCTATTGTGAATGCAGTAGTTTTCCTAATTTCTCTTTCTGAAGATTCATCACTTATGTATAAAAATGCATTGGATTTATGAGCATTGATCTTGTAACCTGCTACTTTACTGAATTCACTTATGAGTTCTAAAAGTTTTCTGGTGGAATTTCCAGGTTCCTCTAAATATATAATCATGTCATCAGCGAACAGGGATAGTTTGAGTTCTTCTTTTCCTATTCGTATCCCTTTAATTTCTTTGGTTTGTCTGATTGCTCTGGCTAGAGTCTCAAGGACGATGTTGAATAGAAGCAGTGAAAGAGGGCATCCCTGCCTTGTTCCAGTTTTTAGGGGGAACGCTTTCAGTTTTTCACCATTTAGAATGATATTAGCCATGGGCTTAGCGTAGATGGCCTTTATAATGTTTAGGAATGTTCCCATTACCCCAATTTTTTCTAGTGTTTTGAGCATGAAGGGATGCTGTATTTTATCAAATGCTTTTTCTGCATCTATTGAAATAATCATGTGATTCTTAACTTTAAGTCTGTTGATATGGTGAATGACATTTATTGATTTCCGAATGTTGAACCAACCTTGCATCCCTGGGATAAAACCCACTTGATCGTGGTGCACTATCTTTTTAATATATATTTGTATGCGATTTGCTAAAATTTTGTTGAGAATTTTTGCATCGATGTTCATTAAGGATATTGGTCTGAAATTTTCTTTCCTTGATGTGTCTCTGTCTGGTTTAGGTATCAGGGTGATATTGGCTTCATAGAACGAGTTTGGTAGGGTTCCCTCCTCTTCTATTTCATGGAATAGTTTGAGGAGTATTGGAATGAGCTCTTCTTTAAAGGTTTTATAGAACTCGGCTGAGAACCCATCTGGTCCTGGACTTTTCTTTGTTGGTAGGCTTTTGATGACCTCTTCTATTTCATTGCTTGAAATTGGTTTATTTAAGTTGTGTATGTCCTCCTCGTTCAGTTTAGGTAGTTCATATGTCTCTAGAAATTTGTTGATGTCTTCAAGGTTTTCTGTTTTGTTGGAGTATAGATTTTCGAAATAGCTTCTAATTATGTTTTGTATTTCACTCGTGTCTGTTGTGATGTTTCCTTGTTCATTCCGAATTTTAGTAATTTGAGTTTTCTCCCTTTTTCTCTTTGTTAGTGTGGCTAAGGGTTTATCAATTTTATTTATTTTTTCAAAGAACCAACTATTTATTTTATTAATTTTTCCGATTGTTTCTTTTGTTTCGATTTCGTTGATTTCGGCTCTGATTTTAACTATTTCCTGTCTTCTACTACTTTTGGTATTGGTCTGCTCTTCTTTTTCTAGTGCTTTGAGCTGTAGTGTTAACTCGTTTATTTGTTGATTTCTACTTCTTTTTTTGAATGCACCCCATGAAATAAATCTTCCTCTAAGTACTGCTTTCATAGTGTCCCAGAGATTTTGATATGATGTGTCTTTGTTCTCGTTTACTTCTAAGAATTTTTTAATTTCCCTCCTGATGTCTTCTGTTATCCATTCATCATATAATAGTGTATTATTTAGTCTCCAGGTATTGGAGAAGTTTCTGTTTTTTATTCTGTCATTTATTTCTAATTTCAATCCATTATGATCTGATAGAGTACAAGGTAGTATCTCTATCTTCTTGTATTTACTAACAGTAGCTTTGTGGCATAAAATATGGTCTATTTTAGAGAAGGATCCATGTGCTGCTGAGAAGAAAGTGTATTCGTTCTTTGTTGGATGGTATATTCTATATATGTCCGTTAAGTCTAAATTGCTGATTGTGTTGTTGAGATCTATAGTTTCTTTATTCAATTTTTGTTTGGACGATCTATCCAGTGGTGAGAGAGGTGTGTTAAAATCGCCTAGTATTATTGTGTTGTGGTCTATTTGGTTTCTGGAATTGAGAAGGATTTGTTTGACGTACGTGGATGAGCCAATGTTCGGGGCATAGATATTTATGATTGTTATGTCTTGCTGATTTATGCTTCCCTTAAGCAGCATGTAGTGTCCTTCTTTATCCCTTCTGACTAGTTTTGGTTTGAAGTCCACATTATCTGAGATGAGGATGGATACTCCAGCTTTTTTGCTGTGTCCGTGTGCATGGTATGTTTTTCCCCATCCTTTCACCTTTAGTCTATGGGTGTCTCTTTCTATGAGATGTGTCTCTTGCAGGCAGCATATTGTTGGATTTTTCTTTTTAATCCAATCTGCCAGTCTGTGTCTTTTGATTGATGAATTCAGGCCATTAACATTCAGGGTTATTATTGTGATATGATTTGTATTCCCAGTCAATTGACTCATATTTCTTTTTGACATGATTCGGTTTCTCCTTTATTTGGCTATTCCTTTAGGCTAGCGCCTCCTGTTGCTGATTTGCATCGTTGTTTTTCATCTCTTCCTCATGGAATATTTTGCTGAGAATGTTCTGTAATGCTGGCTTTCTTTTTGTAAATTCCTTTAGCTTTTGTTTATCATGGAAGGATCTTATTTCATCGTCAAATTTGAAGGTAAGTTTTGCTGGGTATAAGATTCTTGGTTGGCATCCATTTTCTTTCAGGGCTTGGTATATGTTGTTCCAGGCCCTTCTAGCTTTTAGGGTCTGGATTGAAAAATCTGCTGATATTCTTATTGGTTTCCCTCTGAATGTAATTTGATTCTTTTCTCTCGCGGCCTTTAAAATTCTGTCTTTATTTTGTATGTTAGGTATTTTCATAATAATGTGCCTTGGTGTGGGTCTGTTGTAATTTTGTATGTTTGGAGTTCTATAAGCCTCTTGTACTTGGTTTTCCATTTCGTTCTTCAGATTTGGGAAATTTTCTGTTATTATTTCATTGAATAGATTGTTCATTCCTTTGGTTTGTTTCTCTAAGCCTTCCTCAATCCCAATAATTCTCAAATTTGGCCTTTTCATGATATCCCATAGTTCTTGGAGATTCTGTTCATGATTTCTTACCATCTTCTCTGTTTGTTCCACTTTGTTTTCAAGGTTAAATATTTTGTCTTCAATGTCTGAGGTTCTGTCTTCCAGGTGTTCTATCCTATTGGTTATGCTTTCTATGGAGTTTTTAACTTGGTTTATTGTTTCCTTCATTTCAAGGATTTCAGTTTGGTTTTTTTTCAGTATCTCTAACTCTTTATTGAAATGATTTCTTGCTTCCCGTATTTGGTCTTTTAACTGTTGATTGGTGCGATCATTTAATGCCTGCATTTGCTCTTTCATCTCCTCCTTCAATGCCTGCATTTGCTCTTTCATCTCCTCATTAGCTTCCCTGATCGTTTTAATTACGTACATTCTGAACTCCCTTTCTGACATTTCTTCTGCTCTGCTGTCATTGGGTTTTATTGATGTAGTATCTAGGTTTGTTTGGGACATTTTCTTCCCTTGTTTTCTCATAATGGTCAGTTGTCAGTGGGACCCTGAGATATTGCAGTTTTCCACTATTGGCTTATAGTGTCCCAGTAGATTTCCAGTGTATCACCTCCCAGCCTTCAGTAGCCTGATGTCTTGGAGGAATCTGATAAAGCAGCTCATTCGAAGAATACTGCCCCTAGCCCCCTACTGGTTCCACGTTTTGGAACTGGCTCTGTGCGGAAATGCTCTCACTGTGGGCCTGCACCGTGCAGCTGGCCGTGTGGGAAGAGCCCACTGCCGGAGTGTGGAAGACTACCTTGGGAAGACTCAAGCTGCCCTGCCCGGCTCTGCTAAGCCACCTCTATCTGGGCCTGCCACCCGGGCTGAGCTTTACCCAGTGGGCAGACTCACCCGTGGCTCCACTTCAGTTCGAGTCTCTCAATGCCTCCCCTTCTTAACTCCTGGGTTGTGGAGCGACCGGAGGTGCAGTCTCCCTCTAGGCCGCCATCTTGGATCGCCCCGTGAAGAGAGCCCGCAGCCGGAGTGGGCAGAGCCGCCTGAAGAGGTCTCCGGCTGCCCTGCCCTTATCCCTGAGGCTGACTGCAGATCGAGGCTCTCCGCTGGTTCTTTGCAGGAGTACACTGCACTGCAGGGGCTCCGGGACTCGGAGCGTGCTCTGTTCAGACAGGCTCTCACTAGCGGGCCAGTTCCGTTCCGAGAACCTGGAGAAGCTGGCTGTGTGGGCGGGGCCCACCGCCGGAGTGCGCAGGACTGCCTGTGGATGACTCTAGCTGCCCTGCCCGGCTCCGATAAGCCACCTCTATCTGGGCCTGCCACCCGGGCCGAGCTTTACCCAGTGGGCAGACTCACCCGTGGCTCCACTTCAGTCCGAGTCTCTCAATGCCTCCCCTTCTTAACTCCTGGGTTGTGGAGCGACCGGAGGTGCAGTCTCCCTCTAGGCCGCCATCTTGGATCCTTGAAATACTTTTAAGAGAAATGTTTTATATGTGCTAAAATACATATAAGATAAAAGTTACCATCAATCACTTTTAAATGTATGGGTTCAATAGTGTTGGAGGAGAATCAATTTATAAAGGAAAACATACACAGAATTTAGTTCAGCACTATAAGGGCTTATGTATTTTGTCATGACTGTGTTTCACGATGTACAACAAAATATTTGTTCAATGTACTTCCATTCATCTCACCTTGCCAGAATAATATTAACAATATACTAAACTTTCAAATGTTACCTTTGTACATAAAATTAGAATCTATGGCAATAATTTAAAATATTTTAAAAATTAACTTATTTTTCTACCACTTACTTAAGAAATTTGAAATTTAAAATAAAGTATTGTAATAACATCTAAGCAATCCCAACTAAATGCCCATTGTTTCTTGACAGAGAGAGAAAAGATACCAATAGTATGAGAGACAGAAACCACCCACATTAACATCTCAGATATATTATATGCTCTCTGAATAGAACACTTAGGCATGCAGCTTTTTGATACAATAACTGGAATTGTGTAGAGACCCCCTCCACATTGCTCTGAAAATGAACTTCTGTTTTACGTAAATGTAGGCAAATTAGAGTGAACAAAGGACCACAGTTTGAGGCTCTAACAATTAACTCAAAATGGGTTTTTCTTCTCTTAGGAGACCTAATGTAAATGTTTTATACCAACAGGTTAAGGCAGACTAGGCATCTTTCAGTTGTGTCCCTTTGGAAAGTAGCAAGTACTCTTTGAATACTACTGTGAAGGGACCTGAGACAAACAGGAAGAAGCCCAAACCTCTTCCTGTTCTCCTGAGGCCCAGTATCATCTGTGAAGGGGACCAATTTCTTCTCACACTCACTACTTTAGTATCTATTTCATTTCGAGGTTTGGCCCACTTGCTCAAGGATTGGGCCCATCAAGACTTATCTGATGGAGATGGAAAACTGCCCCAGATCCTTAAACAGATCTCTTATAGGAGAGGAGGTCTTAGACCCTTCTTAGAAGGGCTGATGAAAAGATGCTGGTTACTAAGTAGGTTGAAGTCTAGATCCCTGAGCCTGGGCACAGAGGAAACATCAAAGAACATTCCTCCCCATCCCTGCAAGGAGTGTGTGTATGTGCAACATACACACCATGGTATTTATTCTGAAATCCATGAATAGCTCTACTGAGAACTTCACAGCAGCATAACTCTCCTGTGTCTTCCACGGCTGTAACAAATTGGTCACAGCCCAGAATGCCCACACTTCTACTTTGTCTGACATCATTTCTTCTCTATACTTACCTTAGCTCACAATGTCCTTATCCACACCTTAAACACTGATTTGATGAATTTTCCAGTTTCCAACCAGATGTATGGTACCCTGTGGCCACATCCAGGTCACTGAGCATTTCCTCCCAACCATCTTAGCTTCACTTGGGTTTAGTTTACTCCTGCAAGGAATGGCTCTTCATCAGCAGTTATGTTAAGTGCACCTTGATTTATTCATCGCCCAGTCACTGAAAATAACTTATTAGTAAGAGTTATTGGTTGTAACACAACCAATATATACACACACACATTCTGGCAAACTTAAGCAGAAAAGAATTTACTGGGAGACTAAGAGGGGCCCATGAACACAGTGGGATGAAAAAGACCACGCTGGAATGGGCTGGTCAAAGAATCCAGAACAGCCCAGAAGCTGTAAGAAGAGTCACACAAGCTGGCCCCGCCCACAGTGCCGGCCCCACAGGAACACTGCCCTCTGAAAGCGCCATCGTTCCTGTACCACTGCCTTGGGGATCAAAGCTTCTTGGTTTCTGTGAGAGGGAGAGGAAAGCCAAAAACTGCCCTGTGCTCAGAGGAAGAAAGATTATTCCCATAAGAAAACTGGGATTTTATAAGAATGTAGGATAACGCTGGACTTTCAAAACCCTGTATATGTCTGCCATAAGTAAAATGTACATTGGGCATAATGGTGCCTGTGTGTAATCCCAGCCACTCATGAGAATGAGCCAGGAGGATCACAAATTCAAGAGCAGTCTGGGCAACTCAGCAAGCTCTGTCTCACAATAAAAAAAAAAAAAAAAAAAAAAAAAAAAAAAAAAACACCACCACCACCAACAACAACAACAAAACGGCTGGGGATGTAGCTCAGTAGTAGAGCACCCCTGGGTTTAATCCCCAGTAAGGCAAAAAGAATTAATAATATATATGTGTGTGTATGTGTACATATACACATAATAAGTAGGGTTTATTTAAATTGCAACATGTGCTTATTGTGCAAAGTATTTTAGCATAGTCTTTTATATTTTTTCTAAAATTGGGATTATATTTATTGGTATGTTTAAAACAGCCAACTTTTTTCACTTGAAAATGTATTGTGATAAATTTTGCATTGTTCATTATCTGAACCATGATTTTATTTTGTAACAGGATGGTATTCCTCCTCTGTACTTATTTTAAATCACTTTAAGATTTTCTATTCTACTTTTTACCATTGTAAATAATGCTGGGCTGAATTATACTTCTTTTTTCTTTTCTCTTTTGTTCAAGTATCTTGAAACCTTCCCATATATCAGGAACTAAGTTAAAGTGCTTTATGTGCACTTTTTCATTAATTCCTATCAATATTCCCATGAGCTAAATGCAATTATTGTCTCCATTTAACAGATGAGGAACATCGTGCCTGTGAATAACTTGCCTAAGATCAGCTGCAGACAGTCGCTAGTTAACCCAAAGTCACACAGCTAGCAGATGGCAGAACTGGATCTAGTGTCAACTGAGGCTGGCCTGACTCCACTGCTCAGGCTCTGAGTCTCTTAGATATCTTCTCAAGCAGAAGTCACTGGGTGAGGGCTGGGGATATAGTTCAGTTGGTAGAGTGCTTGCCTCGCAAGCAAAAGGCCCTGCGTTCAATCCCCAGCACGGCATAATATAAATCACTGGGTGATCCATGAACATTTCCTTAGGATAAGTCTGGAGTAGTAAAATTGAGGGAGTAAAGGCTTTTGATACACACTGTGGACCTGCCTTCAAAAGGTCTGCACTAATTTACACCAACCCCCAGAAATCTATTCAAAGTACCTGTTTGCTACATGATCTTCAGAAACACTTTGCCAAACTAGATGTCAAAAAAGGTATGTTTCTTGATTTAAAAGTTTTTCATATTTTATATGATAATAAAGGCTGTCTTTTATGATTGCCTACTATGCCTGCCGTGGAAGGGCAGAGATTATTGTCTGTTTTGTTCACTGCTGCTTTCCCAGAAACTGTGTGGCAGATTATGTGGTATACAGTAGTCACTCTATAAAAATTTGGTGGCTAAATGGATCAATAACTGAATGTGCTGGGCACTGAGGTCAGCACTTCACACAGATGATCTAATTTAGTCCTCACAACACCTGGATGTGTTAGCTAGTATGAACACCATGCATTCAGGTCTGACTGTCAGGTTTAACTCCTCAAGTAGGCCTGCCCATCTCTCTCGGTTTTCCCTAGAGTCCTCCCCATTCCAATACAAATTCTCTGTACAACAAATAGCCTGTAACTTCAATGTCACATCACCCCAAATACATCTCCAAATTTGGTAAAAATTTCTCCATCCATTTTCCCATAATATCATAGCAGACAAGCTATCTTAGTCCATATTATGCTGCTCTAACAAAATACCACAGACTGCATAATTTATAAACAGTAGGATTTTGTTTGGTGCACAGTTCTGGAGACTAGAAATTCCAGATTGAGTGGCCGCATCTGGTGAGGAACTTCTTGCTGTCATAACATGTTGGAAGTTTACTCATGGTCAGAGAGCAAATTAAAGAGACAGAGTGGGCACCAAACTCACTTTTACAACCAACCCACTCCCTCATAACAACTTTAACTCATTTGTGAACTCTTCATTAACCCCACCTTCCAACATTTAGGCATTTTAAGTTTTCAACACATGAACCTTGGGGAATGTATTCAAACCACAGCACAAGCCCTTTTGTTGGTGGTGGGGGTGGGGTTTTTTGTTATTGTTGTTTTGCTTTATGATACTGGGGATAAAATCCAAGGGTGCTCCACCACTAAGCTATATTCCAGTATTTTTAATTTTTTAATGTCGAGACAGGATCTTGCTAAGTTCCCCAGGATGACCTCAAACTTACAATTGATCCTCCTGACTCAGTCTACCAAATCACCTGGTATTACATGTGCCATGGTGCTGGCAAGCCCTTTGATTTTTAAGAATTATTCAAAAGGAGCTTCATTTGTAAATTTAGCTTTGTGACTGTGCTTATGCCTTTGATACTTAAACATCAGTTTTTGTTCCTCAGTGAGAAAAGCATGCTTGATCTTGTCATGGCCACATTTAGGGCAGATGGAGGCACCATTGTCCCTGCTGACCTATGGTTTTGTTTTGGACTATCGCGTTCCCCTGCCCGCAGAGAAACACGAAACCGGATCGGGGCAAGTTCTTTATTTTCTGCAGTCTGCTTCTTCTGGCTGGCCAGCAGCGGCGGGCCGCTCTTGCAAGCGCCTTACATTACATACAACAACCAATCAGCTTATAGATCACGAGGGGAAAGCATGGACAGTAATGGAGCACAATAGTGTGGATATAGCAATCATGCAGTGTCCACGAGGACCCATGGCCAATCACATTAACTTCCTCAAAATACGCCACTTGTTGGCAGAGAGTATTAGTCTGCTGGAGGTACCTGGTTTTGTTCTCAGCACTTCCTTGGCATCTTGCCAGGCGCCATCTTGGCCACGCCGAAGGGCTGGGGGTCTGCAGTACCCCGACAGCTCCCCCTTTTTTATTTATTAAAAGAATGCTGGCTTGGGATCGTGCCTGTCTTAGGCGGAGTGGTCAACCATCGTCCTTACCCGTCATCGGATAACTGCAGAGCATGCTACAGCTCCTGTCTTAGGTCGGTACGCGGTTACCTCCTTCCTTACCCGTCATTGACTACCGATCCAGCATGCTCAGCCAGACTTGAGGAGAGCTGCCAGCCTCTAAGGCCATCATGGCTTGATGGAAAATGATGCGATCTCTGGCATGAACTTGGCGTATACGCATGATAAAGCGTGTGAGGAAGATAATTGTAATAATCATTAACACACACAATGCTCCCATTCCTGCCCATTGCTTTACAAAACTGAAGGAAGAAGATAACCAATTTTGCATTTCAGATATAGGGGCTACATTAACTCTAGTAGAATTAAGGCTAACAATTTGTGATCTAAGAATGGCAGTAAGATTATCAAATTTATAAGACCAATTGGCACGTAGCTGAGTAGATATGATTTTAGACAAATTTGCTGCATAACTAAGATTATGATAAGCTACAGGTGTAATGCACAGTCCCGGCAGATGATAAATACACCCCACGCTTAACAGTTCTTGTAAAAGGTCCGTTTGTTCTTGAAGTAAGTCCACACGCTGGTTCACCAAAAGTAGTCCTGCTTTTAGGTGTTGATCCACTGTTTGTTGAGTAGACAGAGCAGTAGCTGTCTGCTGGACCACTTCATTAAGCTTAGTTGCTGACTGTACTGATGTCATCAAGGCTACAGCTGCTGCGGCGACTGCTGCTGCTGATGCAACTATGGTGGTAATGACTGCTATGGTGATTCCAAAGTCCCTCTTATTTCTGGAAAGCAATACTGGCAATTCATCATCTGTAACAGAGACTGGGACTGGTAGGAAGGTAGGAACACACATTAAGTCTGCCAGCAGGAACCTAGAAGCATTTTAACATTGAGAGATAGCACAAATCTGAAGTACAATTGAGAGAAGCAGTTGTTTTGTTACATAGTTGAACTGTTCCTCCTAAGAGACTAAAAAGAGGTTGTAAGTTAGTTTATTCCGTGGAAACACACAAACTGAGCCGCAGCTCCAGTAAAGCACCGGGTTACCCTTATTACCCAGAGTTAAAAAAAAAAAAACCAAACAAAGAGACAAAGAGAAAGTTTATCTTTAGGGGACCTGAAGGTCTCCTCTATTCCCCCTTTTTGTTTATCATGGATAGAATCTTATATCCATTTGTCTATCCTGCCTCGGTTATCAGTTTGCTTAATCATTTAGTACTGTTGAGTAAGGACCATAGTTTGGATTGTTTAAAGGGAATAATACAGACTTCTCCCGGCAGGGAGAAAGCTGATATTTTGAAAGTCCCGAGAAGTGAGCGCACCCTACATCCCCTATAGGCAGGTAAATTTGGTAATCAATGGGCTCCGGAGATCCTTGACATTTGCAAAGGCAGATGGCTTCATGGCTTCATTTCCTCGAATTGACCCGATTCCCTATTTCTACACTAACTACCTGTCCTTAATTCTGGCTTCATTCTCCGCTTTAGCTATAGGAACTCCCAACTGCTTCAAGGAAAAGGGGGCGTCGGTCGTTCTGGCTGCTTCGAAGCTGAAAGGGGGCAGTGAGGGGCAAGCAGTTTGGAGTTCCTTTTTTTAAAAATCGGGTCAATCGAGGGGTCCGAGGTAGAAGTCTGGTTGGGGAGGAGCAGGTTGAAGTCATCTGGGGGTGGGTGCTTCTATGATAGAAGAACAAAAAGACATGAGTACTGAAATGAAATTAGTACAAAGTAAATGTTGCAGTATCTGGAACATGCCACTGAGTATCATGAAAATGACAGAAGTCAATCTTTCACCAGGAGGTGGAAGAACTGAGAAATTGTTCCCATAACTAGACCTAGCAAAGGCTGGAAAGGACAAGGCCTTTATTTGGGAACTTTAACATAGTCCAGGTTATCAGGAATGTAAACACAACATTTAACTCTTAATGTCATAGATATCCCAAAAAATATAGTTAAGCTACTTAAGTCATCTGATTGTGTAAAATATCCCTTTATTGGTATAACCTGTGTTTAGTAGAGAGCTCTATATTTCTGTTACTTAGGGCTAGGTAATCATACGAGCAAACATAGATTAAGTCTACCTGTGTAGCTTAGGAAGATCTGCAGGCCTTAAACTGACTAAAAACTTCTGACTCTGGCAGTTTCTCTTGATAGTTATCAGGCACATTTGCTGAAGAATCTTTCTTTTATTTGTAGCTTCTAGTCTTCATTCTAGTGGACTAACATAAGTGTACATCCTAAGTTACATTTAATTATTATTTCTCTTAAATGCCCAAGAATGGCTATATTTTGGTTTTTACTGTTTTGCTGGGTGTCTAGGACCAAGCTGGTCAAATTGACCTGGTTCCTGTCTTGTTAAAGAGTCAGCTGAGTTCCCACAGGGGCCACTTGTAGAGAACTGAAGAGCAGCTTCTTAGCTCCTCCAGTACCATTGGTTAGGCAGGGTCTCCTTGATGAGGTGACTTCCTTAGGAAGCATTAAGGGATGTCTCCCTTTTTTCATGACCCTCCTCTGCAGCAGATGCACTGAGCGATTCTTCATCCTCTAGTCTCAACAATCTCCTTGATCAGGAGGTTGTGTGACCCAGAGTTGCAGCACTCCTTAGAGAAGTCCTCTTATTCCCTGGGTTCAGGCTGACTGAGGGCAAAAGATCCAAATACTGGCCTATCTTGCCTTCTGTATTTAATTCCAATCTCTAAGTTTGATCTTAATCATCCAGCAAGCCAGTTTCACCAGTCATACAGTGAGAGTACTGGGCTTTAACTTTAATGTTCATAACTTTACAGTTATTTACCCTTTTATCTAATTGGAGTCTGCATTAGTTCTGGAAGTTACCACTATCTGTTCTATAGGTGATGGCTTATTATCATAAGTTACCTAGGTTGCGTGTTTTTGAAGCAGCTACTTTTGTAAAACATTAACAGGTAACAGTTTTACAAAATGAAATTAGCAAGAGTAAAAATATATTCTGCTTGTATAATAGCTATCTTGAATTTTGACTGAGAACCACATTATATTTCCTATTTGAGATCATAGCAATTTTACAACAAAAACCAATCTTTTGATTATAACTTTAAATAAGCTGAAGTCTGACTTATTTTGGAGTCACTCTAACATGCAGTAAGGTGGGAGGCAGAGCCTTATCTCAGGTAAGGCGTGACTCTTTATAGATCTTAAGTGTTCTAATTCTGATGTTGATCTTTGCTTCTTCCTTAAATATCATTAAGTAGTTTACATATACTGTTTCCTGAGTCTATACAAACTTTATAATTAACACAATTTAACATTGTATCTAAAACATGAATCAAAGAAAGGCTGAGAGAGCTTTTAACTTTCCTTTTGTGTGTCAAAGTGGCAAAATATTTTCATGTTTCACAAAATTAACCTTTAAACAAGTCAGGCTCTAATGTTTAGAAATACATTTACATTTGAAATTTTTTATCTCAATGTAAAATATAACCAATTTTACATATATCCTATTGATAACAGGTCCTCTAATAGAACACTAAATGATAGAAATTAATCCCCAATGAAATTTACTCTTTATAAGCTTAAAATTACCATTACAGACAAGTTTATCTGGAGAATAGCAGCTTGATAAATTTCCTGCTTTAAAACTTGTATACCTGAAAAATATGAACACATTTAATATACAACTAGAAACCATTTCACAATTACCTTGGCACCCTTTTTCTTACCAAATTTAGTTTTTAAAGAAAAATTTAGACTCTGTAACACAGTACAATACTTTAACAGTTGTTTAACCATAATTGTATACACCCCAATTTTTAAGACTAATTGTTCTAAAGAATAAAACTTAAGAGACACAAAGTTAAGAGTAAATTAGTGTTTCTAAGAAATCCTTGCCATGTTACCATGTCATTTTACCATATAGATTAAACTTTGGCTTATATTAGAACATTAGTATTTTACCTTAGGAAAAACCTTAAATAGCTTTAGCTGTTTTACATACATACAACCAACTT
This sequence comes from Sciurus carolinensis, assembly GCF_902686445.1. Classification (NCBI taxonomy): domain Eukaryota; kingdom Metazoa; phylum Chordata; class Mammalia; order Rodentia; family Sciuridae; genus Sciurus; species Sciurus carolinensis. The sequence continues at coordinate 52,295,389 of NC_062224.1, forward strand.
AGTTATACACAGACTTGTTGAAACTGGCCCTTTACTTACACACAGACTTTCTTACCCAGAAACATTTTCTTTTTTTTTATTTATTAAATATATTTTCAAACCCAGAACCTTTTATTTTTTCTTTCCTATCTGTTGACCCCTTTTTGTTCACATTCTGATACAACTCTTATGAAATTTTTGAATTTAGATAAATCACTCTATTTTAATAAGATTAAATATTTTGTTATTTATAGTACTCTTAATTGAAACACAGGTGAAACTTTTGGGACCCTTTATATATAGAATTCCACTTGTTAGGACATAACTTCTAATAACCTTGTTTTTAGTTTAGTGATGACACAAAGCAAGTTTAAACCCTTTTTATTTACCAACGTATGAAAACACCAATAATGTTTAAGTATGTTACCCCATGTAATTTAAGAAGTTAAAAGTACTTGATGTTATTTAACAATTAGCATTTTAACTTTGTAAATTAACCAGACGTCTCTACAAACACATTTGAGTAATCCCATACATGTTAACTCCAATTTATTTATTTTATAAAAACCAAGATATCAGACAAGTGTCCTGAACAGGATCTGTTGCCTCTTTCCTGCTGAAGAAAAGTCCTAGAAGCAATTGATATTAGACATTGTTTAACATTAACATTTCATTAGTTTGACCACCTGGAGACTTGCAAGTTATTTTCAAAGATATTTTACTTTTATTAGTTTACCCAATTTAAATTGAACCTTTTTAAATCATGTGAATAAAGTATTTGGATCCATTTTTAAATTTTAATTTTAAGAGCGCTCAGTTTTGACAAAACATGACATTAGACAGCACGACATACAGATAACATAAAATCAAAGGCCTTGTAACTTTATAGGTAAATGTTCATTGCAATGAAACAGATGTTTAAAAACTTCAGTTGAATAAAAAATAGAACTGATCAAAAAGAAAAAAAAATCATTAACCTAGGTATGCAGGATCAAAATTATGAGCTCAAAAATACAGCATTAAAGAAAAACAAAACAAACAAAGAATCCTAGAAAATAAGTTAGTTAAGTTTAAAACGGACACCCTTTTTTTTTTTTTTTTCTTTTCTTCAGGTTACCCCTCCTCCTTCCCGCTGAGACTGCTGTAATTTATATTCCATTGTAGGCTTTGACAAGGCCAGGCAGGGGGGAGGGAGGATCACCCAGGACTTTTTAACCCTTTTTTTTACCTGGTTGAGAAATCAGATTAGGTTTGAATGCAGAAAATCATGAAACAATTATCTCCCAATACTTGTGGGGACTATGGCTACTATATTATGTTCCCACTCTTTCTGAAGTCTGAGAACATGATCGTTCCTCTTTAATTTCTTCTAAGATCTGACTTCCTTCTTCTAAAGGACCCTTTAAATCCCTAAAAGGGTTTTTTGATTTACCTTGCTGCATCAAACAAGATTTAACAAGTGACCATATTGCCAGAGTTCCCATTGGCAAAGGCTCGTGTCTCTCCGCGTCGCGCAAATCCTCTCCTAGCTGTTCCCACTGAGGAAGATTTAATAATCCCTCGTCTAAAAACCACGGAGAGACTTTCTCTACAGTATCTAGGAACTTGAAGGCCGTGTTTGCCTTCAATGGTGTTCCGTGATTTTTTAAAAGTTCTCTAAGAGGCCGCTGCATTCTAATCTTAGACAGATCCGTTCCCATGACTACGAGGTAGTTTACTAGTTTAAACACACAAACAAAAGACAGGCGCGCGCACGCACACACGCTCACTCACACACGCACACAGTTTGGTACCACTTGACTCGTCCCTCCTATGGGGAACCTTTTGTGATGAATCGTCCCTCCCACGGGGAACCTTTTGTGATAAATCGTCCCTCCTCTGGGGAACCTCTTGTGATGAATCGTCCCTCCTCTGGGGAACCTCTTGTGATGAATCGTCCCTCCTCTGGGGAACCTCTTGTGATGAATCGTCCCTCCTCTGGGGAACCTCTTGTGATGAATTGTCCCTCCTATGGGGAACCTCTTTTTATGACTCGTCCCTCTTACGGGGATCCTTTTGTGATAAATTGTCGCAGCTCCGTGAACCTCGAGACGTCTCACCTTTTGAACTCTCAGACTAATTTTTCTTGATTTGAAAACTTATGTGAACTTACCCTTATATTTTTTCTCGTTCCCGGTCTTGATTCGGCACCATCTATCGCGTTCCCCTGCCCGCAGAGAAACACGAAACCGGATCGGGGCAAGTTCTTTATTTTCTGCAGTCTGCTTCTTCTGGCTGGCCAGCAGCGGCGGGCCGCTCTTGCAAGTGCCTTACATTACATACAACAACCAATCAGCATATAGATCACGAGGGGAAAGCATGGACAGTAATGGAGCACAATAGTGTGGATATAGCAATCATGCAGTGTCCACGAGGACCCATGGCCAATCACATTAACTTCCTCAAAATACGCCACTTGTTGGCAGAGAGTATTAGTCTGCTGGAGGTACCTGGTTTTGTTCTCAGCACTTCCTTGGCATCTTGCCAGGCGTCATCTTGGCCACGCCGAAGAGCTGGGGGTCTGCAGTACCCCGACATTGGACAACCTCACAAGAACTTCAAGTCTCATGACATTTTTACTGAAACCTTGGTCTTTGTCCCCAATGCCAATCCAATAACAAGAACAGGGTTTAAAGAAAAAGGAAAAAGTTTTATTGCTTTGTGAACAAAGGAGAGTTCTGTCCCAGAGGTTGTGAATCAGCTCATCAAGGGGAACTGGGAGAAGGGTTAAAGAGGGGATTCAAAAGCTATGTTCCATGTGTTTCTGTCTGAAGTTGTCATTCACTTGTTGATTTGGAAGATCCTCATCCCTGAGATCTTCTTGTGCCCTCCCCAAGTCTGAATTACTTCTTTTGTGTAGTGGGTATATGCTCAAGGATGGGTAACTTTGCCTAGGATGGGGAAGAAAGGTAATCCTGTTTCCCTTCAGATTGGGGGAAGGAGGAGGGAAAGACGAAGAGAAGCATGTCCTTCTAAAAATAAGTCACACTGGCAGAGTAGTAAGGGATATATTTAAAGCATAAAATGGACCACTGCTACAACATGGGCCCTCGGGCTCAGCCTGGGTGCACACCACATCTGGAGGTTAGTGTTGTCCCACTCTCTGTGGTATAAAGGTACAATTCTATTACTAGTTATTCAGGTCAACCTAGTTTTGTTAGCATCTGTATAGTAAGATAGCCATGATGATATGTCAAACCTGTAATGTAATATAAAGCTGCTCCCTTGCCCCTTATGCTGCATTCATTTCCCTGCCTCCCAACTTCTTGTCACTCCTCCTTAAGCCCTTTCTGTGGCAGCCATTTCCCTGCCTCCCAACTACTTGTCAGTCTGTGAACATCCTAGCTAGTTATTGGTTCATCAGTCAGTTTGCAAGTATCCTTCTCCATTGTTGGTCTCCTGTTAGCCCGGAGGAATTCAACTGCTTAAGGATAGCTTCCCCACCATCTTTTCTCATGCTTTCTCTCTCCTACTAGCTATCTTTCTCTCTCCTCCTTCCTTTTCCACTCTCTGTAGAGCTCAATCTTTCTCTTTTCCTCTCATTTTCTCTCTTACCCTGCAGGGAGACAGTTTGTTTGCTTAATAAACTCCCTTATGTGATTTCCTGTGTCCGGTGTGGTTTTGGGGGTTTCTTACAAATCCCTGGACTATTTTGAATGACTCTAGACATCATCCTTAGAAGGGGAAAAAAAACAAAACTTAATTTTATTTATAAAGTTGGAAAGAACTCTATATATCAAAACTGGCTTTGAACTTTTGTTATATATTTTGCAAATATCTTCCATTATTTTTATTTACTTTTACTTATGGCATTTTTAAACTTGTAGATGTTTTATCTGTTTGTAGCAAAATCTATTAGTTTTTCCCTGGATGGTTTTATTCTTTGATATTTTCTTTCCTACTTCAAGTGGGCTAATAAGCATGTAACTGTGCTCCATTTCAACTTTTGAATATAGACTTCACTCCTCAGGCTTATTTTAAAAGGGACATGTTTTCCTTTTCCTCTTCTTCCTCTCCAATTCCCTACCCTGGGGGTGGGAAACAAGATTACTTTTTTCCATCCTAGGCAAGTTATCTGTCCTTGAGCACATACCTACCACAGGAAGAAGTCACTGGAAGATCTAGGAAGGGAGTAGCTCCCAAATTAACAAGTGAATTTCAGCATACCATCAGGGCACTCCTGGGACTCTCTACCAGGGCACACCTGGAATGTAGCCTTTGACAAGCTTCTTTAAAAGTCCTGTTTTCCCTGATGGGGAGAACCACATCTTATGGGACTGGAGTCCCCCGTGCTTCTCATTGGCTAGCAAGGTAATAAACCTTCTTTTTTCCTTTTTCTCAAAACCATGTCTTCATTATTAAATTGGCATGAATTGACATCAGGGACAAGGACTGAACTTTTGGTAACAAGTACACAAAGTAAACCTTCGTTTGGGGAATCACCTGGATCTAGAATACACACCTTATTGTGTGCATATGTGAAGATGCAAAAACAAATCCCATCAATATGCACAACTATAATGTACCAATAAAAATGTGAAAAAAAAATACAAACCTTGACTTCCCAATGTAAAATTGACGTGGTTTATGAAAGTACTCCATTTCCACACTTCACCAGATAAGCTTTGCAACAGTTCCTGAGTGATGGAAACCACTCAGGCTGGGGACATCAAACTTGGCTCCTGTAGGCTGCTCTGAGGCTCTCTACAGAGCATCTTCTATACAGACACTACCTTAGTCCCTTGCAGCCAAGAACTCTGGGTTTTACCTAGCACTATAGGTAATAAGGACATATATATGTGCATCTTCATGCACTTTTTGCTTATGACTTCAAAAAACTAACAATGAAAATGAAATATCTTCAAAAGAGTCCTCCAGTTTGGCAAGGTAGTGCACATGTGTAATCCCAGTTACTCAGGAGGCTGTGGCAGGAGGATCACAAGTTTGAGGACAGCCTGGACAACTGCATGAAATTCTCAACCAAAATAACATCTGAAAAGGGGCTGTGGATGTAGCTCATTGATAATGATAGTAGACCTGGGCTGAATCCTTGGTCAAAAAAAAAAAAAAGGAAGAAAGGAAGAAAAAAAGAAAGAGCCCTGTACTGTAGTAGAAAACATATCAAGAAGGAAAACTAAATTAAAGACTCAACCAAATGTAATATATGTTAAAGCTGGAATTCTCTATGTACAGGAGAGAGAATTGGTTAAGATGAAGGAATCTTAATGTATAAGTGAATTAACTGGCAATGAGTATTTACTGAATTCCAATGAATTCAAAGTAAAAGAAAAAAATCTCTGCTTCCAGTCCCTTGCAAGAAAACCTGGAGCCTACAGAATGTTGGAGGCATACTTAAAGGCCTTCCTTGAGTTCTAATTGAGCCCACAAACCTGTCTGGACACAGTTATATCCTAGAGAAGTGGTAGCAAAAGTAGTATTGCTTCCTGTACTGTATACTTATCAAAAGCACCGTCAGGTCTTGTTGAAGGCGCCACTGTCATATCAGAAGATATAAAGTGACAGCAGCAGTGTGAGGGGTGTACAGTGATGAGGTGGAAGAGTAATTAGTTCTAATTAAACTTTTCTGAAATATGAGGACAGTTATCATAGAAAAATTTCACTCACATTACATGTAAGTTAAAAATGCTCCAGGGTATCAATTAATTTCTGAAAATAGGAGCCAGGTATGAGCACTTTGGTTGAGGTTAACCAGCATTTATTTCTAATACCCACTCAGGTTTTGGAAGTTAAAACTTGAGTTTTTTATGAAACTACATCATTCTACTATTTAAACTCAGACACTATGATTTATAAATATAAAAATACTTCATTTTATTGTCAAGTTGCTGTCAAAAAAAAAAAGGGGGAGAGATTTTAAATGAAATTGGTTTTAATGCAGGTTTTTCTTATGTGGGATGCAGTCCTCTTTCTATTTCCCTTGGAGGTGTTTTTAAACTTTTCATTAGGGAGCTGTAGTCATGGAACCCACAACCATGGAGACATAAACAGATTGCAAAGACAGAATCACATTTTCTTTAAATGGACCTTTACTTCCTGGTGATATGTTTCAGATCTTTAAAGAATTAGTCAAAGTAAACTTGGTGACATGAGTCTTAGTTTCAAATTACATTTGAAAAGCCTCATTTGAACCAGTAAAAGTTAGAGAAACAATTCTAAACACAGCCATCAGGTACGCTATATTTACCTTGCTACACACTGCCATAATTGGTATATCTTTATTTAAAAATTATATTTAGTAAGATGTGATGTAGCTAGTTGGTAATGACTTTACTCAGAGATTAAAATAACACCCAATAATTTCATCCAGGGAGGAAAACTTATATTTTATCACAGTCAATAGAGAAAATATTCAACCTTTGATGCAAGTGATTTCTGACATTTTAACAGATTTGTCTGGTCTTGTATGGATTTATCTGTTTTGGGTCATTTCTACATAAAAATTTATCAAAAAGAAATCAGAAAAATTTGAGGAAATAGGTTTATCCTGTATTAAACATTACAACATTGTATATATGTATTGAAACATCACATCATACCTCATCAATAAATATGATTTTATGTATCAGTTAAAATATATTGTTTGAATTTTAAAAACCATAAATATTACCTTACTGTACATGGTTATTTCCAGAGGATTAACAATATGGTAGCTGACTTTCCCAGGAGTAAACATTTGATGGTGAATATTTGCTGGGCATGGTGGTGCATGCTTATAATCCCAGCAATTTAGGAGGCTGAGGCAGGAATATTGGAAGTTTGGGCCAGTCTCAGCAATTTAGCAAGGCCCTAAGCAACTCAGTGACACCCTGTCTCAAAATAAAAAACTAAAAAGGGCTGGAGATAAAGCTGAGTGGTAAAGTACCCTTGGGTTCAATACCTAATACCTCACCCCCCCCAACAGTGTGAACAGTATATATATAAAAAAAAAAGCCAGAAAAGTTAAAAGCATCCAAGACACAACCCAGTCTCTTTGAACAAATATCAGAAGTGATATACCATTGTTTTTGCCACATTCTTCTCTTTAGCAGTCCAACTCATATTGAAAAGGAGGGAATTATACAAAGGCATGAACACCAGAGGGCAGGCACCTTAAGGAGTCATTTTATAAACTGCCTGCCACAACTGGAAGTCAGCCTGAGACAGCTTTACATAGAGAAAGAAGCTAGTTTCTTTCTTTCCTTCTTTCTCTCTTTCCTTTTTCCCCGCTTCGGACCACCATCTATTTGGGGAAATAACTCCTTTATTCTGGGCTTATGTAGTCCTGGGAGGCTCACTCCCCACCAACAAACACCCAATCCTGGCTCTTGGAGTAAGCAACTGTGGTATCCCAGTAACAATACTTCAACTTTCTGACTGTTATGGGTTAGATGTGAGATGTCCCCAAAAGCTCACATATGAGATAATGTACGAAGGTTCAGAGGATAAATTATTGATTTTGGGGAGTATTAACCTATTTAGTGAATTAATCCCTGAAGGGATTAAATGAGTGGTAACTGGAGGCAGGCAGGGTGTGACTGGAAGAGGCAGGAATTGGGGCATGGCTTTGGGGTATTTATATTTGTATCTGGGGAGTGCAATCTCTCTTTCTGCTTCCTAATGATGTTACACTGAGCTTCTTCCCTGTGTAATCAGACTCCCTTCTGGAATCAGTCAATTTCAAGTGGCCATGCTGATGTAGGTGGCTGGTCTTGGCAGTCACAATGTCTCCACAATGAGAGAATTGAGGGGTTGCCCAGTACTAGATTTGGCTTCCATCCTTCCTTGCTATGAAGTGAATAACTTCAAATTTCTCTACTTGAAACATGGGAAGTAGTTTTACTATTTGAGGATGCACTTATCTTTCCCAAAACATTTACCACAGGGTATGAATGTGTGCCAAATGAGAAACTGACCTGAATCTTTATCTATAGATTTGTTCAAATCAGATATTTTTGCTTT
>NC_062224.1:52303865-52356671 GCF_902686445.1 Sciurus carolinensis
CACCAGGCTTTGTAAATATGAAGAATTAAAAAAAATTCCTGTGCATTGTTTATTTATTCTTGCCACATCGGAGTTCACTCAAAGTTCTTTTGAGGATTGTTTTTATGAAAAATTACCTTTTGGTGACCCATTGGAAAACAAGACTGTATTTTTCAGAAGCTAAAGGGAATGGCATTGCCTGGGAAGTTCTGCATGCACATTTCCTGACAACTGATACTTCTCAACATTCTCAGAAGGCAAATGGACTCATGGATTCTCCTTTCAGTGGCATTGAGGATGTTTTACTCCAGGTACTGGGAAGACATTTGAAATGTTTGCAATTCTTCAGTCTTCTTTTCTTTTGTCAGTTTCTACTGTGTATCTTCACAGAGCAGAAGTCACATATTTAAGTTCACCAGGACTTCGAATCAGATACCGGGCTGGCCAACCATGTTCTTGTTCTCCCACAGTCCCCTCTTCAACACTGGGAGATCTCCTATTCAAACTTCAGTGTCACTTTCCACATCCCAAGAGATCCCATTCAAAAGACAATCAGAATCTATGTGTCAGCTCTTCACTGGGGAGGAAGTGGAGGAACTAACAACCTTCTGTGCTGTTATTGGTATCTTCCTTCAGAGGGCAGTACGTCTGTCCATTTAAAAGTGAAGCCTCTACCTAGCATATGACACACTCCTTCTCTTCCTTTGTATATTCATGCAAAGTCTTTGATGAGAATGTTCACAACAGCCTCATCTTTAAGAACTGAAGAGCTGCCAGGTGAGGTGATGCAGGCCTGTCACCCAGTCATTCCTGTGGCTGAGACAGGGGATCACAAATTCAAAGCCAGCCTCAGCAACTTAGGACCTGAGCAACATAGACACGGTTTCAAAATTAAAAATTAAAAGGGCTGGAAATCCTGCTCAGTGGTTAACCAACCTGGAGTTTAATCCCTGGTAAAAACCAAAAACAAACAACAAAAACAACAACAAACCTGATGACTCTAATGCAGATATCCACGAAGCCTGTCTTGAAAATCTTACCATGGTAGGCCTGAGCCATGGAAACCTACTCAGCCTAACAAAGGACTTTTGACCCTCAACATTGTGGCTTCCTCTCCAAATCTCTATGCTTGACATAAGGGTCCAGAGAGACCACATTCTATTAACTCATTCACATACCTTTCCAGAGTGACATATCTCTAGTGATGGAAAGGAGGTCACCTGCCTGGGGACATGGAGAGGTGGCATGGAGGAAGGCTGGAAGGCATGGCACAGGAGGAGCACAGAAATCTTTCTGGTAAAAGCCTGGTCTATCTTCTTAACTGGGTAAAGGGTTTCAAGGGAATGTGCATGCACAAGACCTGAAATCATATTCTTTTAAGTATATGAAACTCATGGTTCATCTGTTCAATTTTTTTGATTTTTATTTTTACAGACTGCATTTTGATTCATTGTACATAAATGGGATATGACTTTTCATTCCTATGATTGTACATAATGTAGATTCACACCATTCATGTAATCATACATACACATAGGGTAATATGTTCTGTTTCAGTCTACTATCTTTCCTTCCCCCACCCCTCCTGCCCCATTGTCTTCTACACCATCCAAAGTTCCTCCATTCTTCTCTTGCCCCCCACCCTACAACTCACCCCCTTATGTACCATCATCCACTTATCAAACAAAACATTTGGCCTTTGGTTTTTTGAGCTTGGCCTATTTCACTTAGCATGATATTCTCCAACTCCATCCATTTACCAGCAAATGCCATAATTTTATTCTTCTTTATGGCTGAGTAATATACAATTGTGTATATATACCACAGTTCTTTATCCATTCATGAATTGAAGGGCATCTTGGTTGGTTCCAGCTATCCCACTCCTCAGTTTATAACCCAAAGGACTTAAACTCAGCATACTACAGTGATGCAGCCACATCTATGTTCATAGCTGCTCAGTTCACAGTTGCTAGATTGTGGAACTGTCCATTCTCTTTTGATATAACCTTTTCTCAAAACTCAGGCACAGCCAGTTGTGGTGGCACATGCCTGTAATTCCACCTGACTCCGGAGTCTGAGGCAGGAGGATCAAGAGTTCAAAGCCAACCTCAGCAAAAGTGAGGCACTAAGGAACTCAATGAGACACTGTCTCTAAATGAAATACAAAATAGGACTGGCGATATGGCTCAGTGTTCAAGTGCCCCTGAGTTCAATCCCTGGTACCTCCCCCCACCCCTGAAAAAAACCCTCAGGCACAGCAGTGTGTTTCAACAAAAGTGCACCACTCAAGAACAGAGTCTTCTGTGTGTTGGTTGGTTGAAGTCCTCTCTGGCCCATCTCTACAGGCTGTTATAAAGGTGGCCATTTCAAGTCCTCCTCCCTTGGACAAAGAATATTAGCAGAAGGTCTGGCTCCACACATCTCATATACATGCCACTACTTTTTTTTTTTCATTTTCCTTTTATTCTTTAGTTACACATGACAGTAGAATGTATTTTGACATATCATACATACATGGAGTGTAACTTGCCATTCTTGTGTTTGTACATGATGTACATTTACAGTGGCGTATATGTATATGTGAACATAGGAAAGTTATGTCTGATTCATTCTGTCTTTCCTGTTCCCAACCTCTGCTTCCCCCCACCCTGCCCTGGCCAATCCAATAAACCTCCCCTTCTCCCTCCACACCCACCATGCCCCTTGTGAGTTAGCAACCACATATCAAAGAACATTCAGCCTTTAGATTTTGGGATTGGCTTATTTCACTTAGTATGATATTCTCCAATTCCATCCATTTACCAGCTAATGCCATAATTTCATTTGTCTTTTGTGTCTGAGTAATATTCCTTTGTGTATATGTACCACATTTTCCTCATCCATTCATCTGCTGAAGGGCACCCAAGGTTTGGGTCCATAGCTTAACTATTGTGAATTGAACATGCTACTTCTTTCACCACCAACTAGTCAAAGAGCAAGGAAGCCTCAGGAACTGAGACACATGAGCTAGAAACAACAGGAGTTTATGACCATCATCAGGAAAAGAGGAAGGTCATTTAGGTATTTGGGTTGGGAGGAAGGAACTAGCAGTGGGCAACCAAGCCAGATCCAAGACCAGAGGAAATGGTTCAGGTTCATGTCACTCAAGCATGTGGAGGGGTGATCAAATTGAGTGTCCATGAGGCTCCCTCCTGCCATTCACTACAAAGTGCTTCAGATCCAGTGTGGTCTAGATGGGCTCCAGTTTGGGGCCCAAGGTTCCCTCCACTCCTGGGAGCCACAGGACCCAAGAAGGCCTCAGGCTGGGCATGATGCTGTCAGAGAGTGAATCACCATCCACACAGCATTTCCACCTGGCACCAAATACCTAGCCAGACTTGGTGGCTGTGCCCAGGTGCATGGCAGCTGGGTTCTGGGAAAAGTATAGCTGGCCTTTGATTGGCATGCCACCCAATACCTGGGGTAATGTCATACTGCCAAGTCCTGTCTGCCTTTTGTTACTCAATTCACCACTTTAGCTATGGCAGAGGTTGAATCCATAGACTGTGCTGGAGTTCCGAGATCACCCAAAGAGATAGAATTGTGCTGTCGCTGCTCATGAAGGGCCCTCGCCATGGACTGAGGGGGGATCCTGTCCTGCTTGGGTGGTGGAGATGTGTGCTCCATCCTTGCACCCACTGTGCACACCAACTGGTGGAGATGAGACTGAGGCAATGTTGCTACTGGGTGAGACCTTCCCAGAACCAGGAAACACCCTGAACTGTGGACCCAGGGGTTGTTGTGGATAAGAAGAGACTAGAAGTTGATGGTCTTGGAAGAAGGGTTGGTATCCATAGCAGGGTTGGTGGCAGGCTTGGAAGATGGTGGTGCAGAGGCTCTGCCTGCTAGCAAGGAGGCCAACACAGCATTCATGATCAGGAACATGAGAAGCCCTGGGTATTGCAGAGAGGTTCTTCCCTGTTATCCATGGAAGTTCCCAGAAGCAGATTTGAGTGGTTCTTCAGACAGAGGGATGGTGAAAATTGTCATGGTTGGGGCAGAAGAACCTAGTTGTAGGTGGGTTGGTGGAGTCTGGTCCCTTTGCTACAACCTATGCTGCCTAGGACAGTGCATCTGGGGGAAAGGGCAGCAACTTCCTGTGGGCCGGGGGAAAATTTGAATATCACCACCTTAGAAGGCAGAGTAGTGCCCCTGGCAGTGACCTTGGGCTCCATAGTTGGATGCCGGATTTGGAGCACAGATGCATTGGCTCTGGTGTTTGGAGAGACACTCAGGTTTAGAAGTGGTCAATGCTCATGGGGTTGCTGGTGGAAGATTTGCTAGAGGAGGAGTGGGAGAGGGGAGAGGAGCAGGAGGAAGAGGAGGATCTACACAAGGGGAGTTGGGGTTCCATTCTGCAGGGCATAGACTTGAGGGAAAAGGGCTCAGACAGGAGGTGTGGGGAGGTGGGAATGGGAGGTGCTGAAGCTCTTGCCACATGAGTAGGGTGTTGACTCCCTGGTGAGGATCCCCACATTGGGACTAAAATGAGAAAGAGGGCTAGTGGGAGGAGGTAAAGGAAGACACCTCTCACACCTATTGGGTGTGTGTGAAGGGAGAGAGACAGTAGGGCTCAGCAACCTGGTCTGCCAATTGAGAAGTGGCAGGAACAGCTGGCATCTGGGAAATTTCACGGGTTGGGGTAGCAGGTGTGGAAGAAGGGACAGGCTGAACCGTGGTGTAGTTTGCCACCTTCTTCACTGTACCCTCTGAGGTCTTGGTGTCATGGTGTCATCTTCCAAGCTGCTGTTCTTCTTTGAACCCAGAGCCTTCTTTTGTAGGATGCTGAAGTCTTAGCCCAGAGAACCAAGAAGGTACTTAGGAGGGAAGGTGGATTCCTCTGTATTGGCAGCCACAGCAGCGGGGCCATTGGCATGGGCCTCCTTTTCTTGTGGGGTCTCCAACTACACCTATGTGTGGAGCTCTGCTCCCAGATGGAACTAAAGGAGGCTGTTCACACTGCACCTTGTTGCCTGACCTCTGGGACGACATTGAATAGGAGTGGTGAAAGAGGGCATCCCTGCCTTGTTCCAGATTTTAGGTGGAATGCTTTCAGTTTTTCACCATTTAGAATGATATTAGTCATGGGCTTAGCGGAGATGGCCTTTACAATGTTAAGGAACATTCCCACTATCCCTATTTTTTCTAGTGTTTTGAGCATGAAGGGGTGCTGTATTTTATCAAATGCTTTTTCTGCATCTATTGAAATAATCATGTGATTCTTGACTTTAAGTCTGTTGATATGGTGAATGACATTTATTGATTTCCTGATGTTGAACCAACCTTGCATCCCTGGGATGAAACCCACTTGATCATGGTGCACTATCTTTTTAATATGTTTTTTATGCGATTTGCTAAAATTTTGTTGAGAATTTTTGCGTCGATGTTCATTAAGGATATTGGTCTGAAATTTTCTTTCATCGATGTGTCTCTGTCTGGTTTAGGTATCAGGGTGATATTGGCTTCATAGAATGAGTTTGGGAGAGTTCCCTCCTCTTCTATTTCATGGAATACTTTGAGAAGTATTGGAATGAGTTCTTCTTTAAAGGTTTTGTAGAACTAGGCTGAGAATCCATCAGGTCCTGGACTTTTCTTTGTTGGTAGGATTTTGATGACTTCTTCTATTTCATTACTTGAAATTGGTCTATTTAAATTATGTATGTCCTCCTCGTTTAGTTTAGGCAATTCATACATTTCTAGAAACTTGTTGATATCTTCGAACTTTTCTATTTTGTTGGAGTATAGATTTTCAAAATAGCTTCTAATTATGTTTTGTATTGCAATCGTGTCTTTTGTGATATTTCCTTGTTCATCCCGAATTTTAGTGATTTGGGTTTTCTCCCGTCTTCTCTTTGTTAGTGTGGCTAAAGGTTTATCAATTTTGTTTATTTTTTCGAAGAACCAACTATTTATTTTGTCAATTTTTTGTATTGTTTCTTTCGTTTCAATTTCGTCGATTTCAGCTCTGAGTTTAACTATTTCCTGTCTTCTACTAGTTTTGGTGTTGGTCTGTTCTTCTTTTTCTAGGGCTTTGAGCTGTAGTGTTAGGTCGTTTATTTGTTGAGTTTTACTTCTTTTATTAAATGCGCTCCATGAAATAAATTTTCCTCTAATTACTGCTTTCATAGTGTCCCAGAGATTTTGATATGATATTTCTTTGTTCTCATTTCCCTTAAGAATTTTTTAATTTCCTTCCTAATATCTTCTTTTATCCATTCATCATATAATAGCATATTGTTAATCTCCCGGTGTTGGAGTAGTTTCTGTTTTTTACTCTTTCATTTATTTCTAATTTCAATCCATTATGATCTGATAAAATACAAGGAAGTGTCTCTATCTTCTTGTATTTGCTAACATTAGCTTTGTGGTATAATATTGTGGTCTATTTTAGAGAAGGATCCATGTGCTGCTGAGAAGAAAGTGTATTCACTCTTTGTTGGATGGTATATTCTATAAATGTCTGTTAAGTCTAAATTATTGATTGTGTTATTGAGTTCTATGGTTTCTTTGTTCAATTTTTGTTTGGAAGATCTGTCCAGTGGTGAGAGAGGCATGTTAAAATCACCTAGTATTCTTGTATTATGGTGTATTTGGTTTCTGAGATTGAGAAGGATTTGTTTGACATACATGGGTGAGCCACTGTTTGGGGCATAGATGTTTATGATTGTTATGTCTTGCTGATTTATGGTTCCCTTAAGCAGTATGAAATGTCCTTCTTTATCCCTTCTGACTAACTTTGGCTTGAAGTCCACATTATCTGAAATGAGGATGGATACCCCAGCTTTTTTGCTGGGTCCATGTGTATGGTATGTTTTTCCCATCCTTTCACCTTTAGTCTATGGGTATCTCATTCTATGAGATGAGTCTCTTGCAGGCAACATATTGTTGGATCTTTCTTTTTTATCCAATCTGCCAGTCTATATCTTTTGATTGATGAATTCAGGCCATTAATATTCAGGGTTATTATTGAGATATGATTTGTATTCCCGGTCATTTGACTCATTTTATTCATTTATTTGTTTATTTTTGACACAACTTGGTTCCTCTTTATTTGAGAGTTCCTTTAGGATAGCTCCTCCCTTTGCTGATTTGCTTCTTTGTTTTTCATCTCTTCTTCATGGAATATTTTGCTGGGAATGTTCTGTAATGCTGGCTTTCTTTTTGTAAATTGCTTTAGCTTTTGTTTATCATGGAAGGATTTTATTTCGTCGTCAAATCTGAAGGTAAGTTTTGCTGGGTATAAGATTTTTGGTTGGCATCCATTTTCTTTTAGGGCTTGAAAAATGTTATTCCAGGCCCTTCCAGCTTTTAAAGTCTGGATTGAAAAATCTGCTGATATCCGTATTGGTTTCCCCCTGAATGTAATTTGGTTCTTTTCTCTCACAGCCTTTAAAATTCTGTCTTTATTTTGTATGTTCGGTATTTTCATTATAATGTGCCTTGGTGTGGGTCTATTGTAATTTTGTATATTTGGAGTCCTATAAGCCTCTTGAACTTGATTTTCCATTTCATTCTTCAGATTTGTGAAATTTTCTGAAATTATCTCATTGAATAGATTGTTCATTACTTTGGTTTGTTTCTCTAAGCCTTCCTCAATCCCAATAATTCTCAAATTTGGCCTTTTCATGATATCCCATAGTTCTTGGAGATTCTGTTCATGATTTCTTACCATCTTCTCTGTTTGTTCGACTTTGTTTTCAAGGTTAAATATTTTGTCTTCAATATCTGAGGTTCTGTCTTCCAGGTGTTCTATCCTATTGGTTGTGTTTTCTATGGAGTTCTTAATTTGGTTTATTGTTTCCCTCATTTCAAGGATTTCTGTTTGGTTTTTTTTCAATATCTCTAACTCTTTATTGAAATGGTCTTTTGCTTCCTGTGTTTGCTCTTTTAACTGTCTATTGGTGCGTTCATTCAATGCCTGCATTTGCTCTTTCATTTCATCGTTTGCTTCCCTTATCATGTTAATTATGTACATTCTGAACTCCCTTTCTGACATTTCTTCTGCCATGCTGTCATTGGATTTTATTGCTTTAACATCCAGATTTGTTTGAGGCATTTTCTTCCCTTGTTTTCTCATGTCGTTCAGGTATCAGTGGACTGCTGAGATGTTGCAGAATTCCTCTATTGACTTATAATGTCCCTGAAGATTGCTAGTGTATCCCCTCTTATCCTTCAGTAGCCTGAAGTCTTAGAGGAAGTTGATACTGTGGTGTTCCCCTAGGAAGCTGCCTCTCTAGGGGTGGTGGTCTTTAGGTGGGGTATATTCCCTGCTAGTGGGCAGAGGTGCCTCTACTTGTTGACCAATGGTCATCCAAAGGGGAACTAGGCTGCGGGTTGAGGCAAGGCCTGTTTGGGCCTTTGTCTCTGGTTTTACCGTCCTTGTGGGAAAACCTCACCCAGTGGGGAAGACTCTCCCCATGGGGAGGTCTCGCTGGTCAATTCTCCTCCTAGAAGTTCCCCTCAGTCCACAACTACCGCCTGGGCAGGGCAGCCTTCCCAGGCAACGTTCCCAAGGGCCCGAACCTACCTCCTGGGCCTGGGAGCCCTGCCCTTCGCAGACGAGTCTCCTTAGGTTGCCCCTCCTCAGAGAAGCTGTCCGCAGTCCTGGAACCTTCGCTCTGCCCCTCAGCTTGTCTCTGTAACTCTTTCAACAAAAGGCACCTAGGTCCCCGGACCGGACCGTGCTTTGCACCTAATCACCTGGCTATGCGACCCCTCCTCTGAGCAGCCACCTGGAGCCTCGTACATATGTTCCAAGCCCTAGTGACCCGCTGCTCGCCTCTTCCTCCAGGCAGCCACCTGGTGTTCTGTGTGGGTGCTTGGAGACCACGCAACTCACTGCACACCTCCTCCTCCTCAGGACAGCCCCCCGTTGTTCAGGAGGTTGCTGACCCAAACAGTTGGCCACCTAGCTCTTCCTCTGGCAGCTGCCGGAGCCCCGGCATGTTGCTCCGAAACCAAGTGTTGTGCTGTGCGGCCTCCTCTGCAAAGTTCCCCGCTGTCCGTGTTCACTGCTCCAGCGGAAAGAAGGGTATCTTGCTGCCTGGGCAGGGCAGCCTTCCCAGGCAATGTTCCCAGGGGCCCGGACCTACCTCCTGGGCCTGGAAGCCTCACCCTTTGCAGACGAGTCTCCTTAGGCCGCCTCTCCTCAGCGAATCTGCCCACAATCCTGGAACCTTCGCTCCACCCCTCAGCTTGTCTCTGCAGCTTTTCCACCGAAAAGCCGCATAGGACCTGGGACCCTGTTCTGCACCTAATCGCCTGCCTATGCAGGCTGTCCTCTGGGCAGCCGCTGAAGTCCTGCGGCTTACTCTGCAACCAAGCGCTGTGCTGTGCGGCCTCCTCTGCCAAGTTCCCCGCTGTCCGTGTTCACTGCTCCAGCAGGGAGAAGCGTATCTTGCCGCCTGGGCAGGGCAGCCTTCCCAGGCAACGTTCCCAGGGGCCCGGACCTACCTCCTGGTCCTGGGAGCCTCACCCTTCGCAGACGATTCTCCTTAGGTTGCCCCTCCTCAGAGAAGCTGCCCACAGTCCTGGAACCTTTGCTCCGCCCCTTAGCTTGTCTCTGTGTAGCTCTTTCAACAAAAGGCGCCGAGGTCCCCGGACCGGACCGTGCTTTCACCTAATCGCCTGGCTATGCGACCCCTCCTCTGAGCAGCCACCTGGAGCCTCGTACATATGCTCCAAGCCCCAGTGACCCGCCGCTCGCCTCTCACTTTTACCAATTTAGATTGATCCTCTTTGTTGATTTTTAAGTCATGTGAACTGAAAGGGATTTGGATACATTCATTATATTTATGAGTACTCATTTAACTATAAGAGAAGTTTGATACCATGTGCATGACCTTAACACAATGCTAAAGCCACATCAATTTTTTTTTTTTTTTTTTTTTTTTGCGGTGCTGGGGATTGAACCCAGGACCTTGTGCTTACAAGGCAAGCACTCTACCAACTGAGCTATATCCCCAGCTCCCACATCAATGTTTAAAGTAACTCAATTCACAATAGCTATGGAACCAACATAGGTACCCTTTAATAGGTAAATGAGGGCTGGGGAAATAGCTCAGTTGGTAGAGTACTTGCCTTGCAAGCACAAGGCCCTGGGTTCAATCCCCAGCACCACAAAAAAAAAAAAAATAGATAAATGACTAGAGAAAATGTAGTACATATACACAATGGAGTATTACTTACCAATAAAGAATAACTATGAAATCTACAAGCAAATGGATGGATCCGGAGAATATCATGCTAAGTAAGAGTCCCAAAAAGACAACAGTCAAATGTTTTCTCTGCTATATGGAAGCTAACATATAATAAAGGGAGGTGAGGGGATGATTAGAAGCACAGTGGATTAGACAATGAGGAATGGAGGGTAAGGAGGAGTGAAAAAGGAAAGAGAGCAGATTGAATCTGACATAGTTTCCCCATGTATGTATATGAAAAAAACACAGTGAATCCCATCATCATGTACATCCATAAGAATGAAATTCTAACTAGAATAAAATATATTCCATGTTGTATAATTATAGCAAAATGGATTCTCCTGTCATGTATAAGTAAAAATACTCCATAAATTAAAAAAAAAAAAAAACTCCTGGGTTTCTTTAAATATTTCATAGCACTAAAATAAAATTTAATTAATAAAAATAAACACTTTTGTGGGTTTGCTCTTTTCCACTTTTCTGACAAATGAGAACACAGCCACTGGGACAAAACATTTCCCACTTCTGACCCCCAGAACTGTGGGAAACAATTTTCCATTCTTTAGTAATCACCCAAACTTAGGCATAGAGTTATGGTACAAAAAAGGGACTAGGACATCTTCCCTAACCCATTATGTAACTATAACCTTAACTTTCCATGATGATCAGGGTCAATTATCACCACCAGTAGAGAAACACCTGTGTCTGCTGGAGGAACCCAAAATGACCAGGAGGCAGCCATAGCTTTAAATTGAGGTGTATCCTTTTCAGATGTCCCTGGATAGAAGTTGCTCACCCCCAAGAGAATGTGAAAGGTATCAAAACAGCAAGGAAAAATGACCAATTCTACATTTATCCCTGGTTGCCAGGCCCATTTATTTGATTTCTCAGGGACATAGCCTCATCAAATAGCCACTGGTTTAGAGTACATGCTGCATCTTTTTTTTTTTTTTTTTTTGTAGAGGGGGAAAAGTTTATTTGGGGGCTCTTGGTTTCAGAGGTCTTAGTCCATAGAAGGTCGGCTCCGTTCCTCAGGGCTTAGGGTGAGGACGAACATCATGGTGGCAGAGTGTGGCAGAGGGAAGCAGCTCACATGAAGGTCAGAAAGCAGAGAGGGAGTCCATTCGCCAGATACAAACATACCCAAAGCTGTGCGCCAGTTCCCACCTCTTCCAGCCACACCTACCACTTCAGTTACCACTCAGTTAATCCCTATCAGGGGATTAATTCATTGATTGGGTTAAGACTCACAATCCAATCAGTTCTCCTCTGAACCTTCCTGCATGGTCTCACACGTGAGCTTTTGGGGACACCACATCTAAACCATAACACCCATCCTTTTCCCATCTCAGCAAAAGTGTTCCTGCATGTCACCACACTTCTCAATACAGAACTTAATTGTTAAATTCTCAAAAAAGCAGATCCAAAGTTAACTCTTGAGATCCACTAGTACTTCATTTAAAAATAAGGGTGTTTGTTGTTGTTGTTTGTTTGTTTTTGGTACTAGGAATTGAACCCAGGGGTGCTTAACCACTGAGTCACATCCCCAGCCCTTTTTTATATTTTTATTTTGAGACAGGGTCTTGCTAACTTGCTCAGGGCCTTGCTAAATTACTGAGACTGGCTTTGAACTTGCAATCCTCCTGCTTCAGTCTCCCAAACTGCTGGGATTACAGACATGTGCCACCATGCTCAGCATAGGGATGCTTCTTACTAAGAGGTTTCAAGAAATCCACAGCACTTGATGGCAACGAGCTGTATAAACTCCAGACCCTTTATTTGCTCATCTGCAGAATGGTGATAATGATTCCCCACAAAATTGCTATGAAGATTTTTTTTCCCCTCCCCCCCACCCCTCCCACCCCTCCCACCCCTCTTTTCCCTCTACACAGTCCTTCCTTCCTCCATTCTTACCGCTCTCTTTAGCCTAACTCTAAACCTAACCCTAAACCTAATGCTAGCCCGTCCCACCCCCCATTATATGTCCTCATCCGCTTATCAGCGAGATCATTCGTCCTTTAGTTTTTTGAGATTGGCTTATCTCACTTAGCATGATATTCTCCAATTTCGACCATTTGCCTACAAATGCCATAATTTTATCATTCTTCATTGCGGATTAATATTCCATTGTATAAATATGCCACAGTTTCTTTGTCCATTCATCAACTGAAGGGCATCTAGGTTGGTTCCACAATCTGGCTATGGTGAATTGAGCAGCAATGAACATTGATGTGGCTGTATCTCTGTAGTATAATGATGGTAAGTCCTTTGGGTATAGGCCAAGGAGTGGGATAGCTGGGTCAAATGGTGTTTCCATTCCAAGCTTTCTGAGGAATCTCCACACTGCTTTCCAGAGTGGCTGCACTAATTTGCAACCCCACCAGCAATGTATGAGTGTTCCTTTTTCACCACATCCTCGCCAACACCTATTGTTGCTTGTATTCTTGATAATCGCCATTCTGATTGGGGTGAGATGAAATCTTAGGGTAGTTTTGATTTGCATTTCCCTTATTACTAGGGATGTTGAACATTTTTTCATATATCTGGTGATTACTTGTACATCTTCTTCTGTGAAGTGTCTGTTCATTTCCTTAGCCCATTTGTTGATTGGATTATTTGTATTCTTCGTGTAGAGTTTTTTGAGTTCTTTATAGATTCTGGAAATTAGCGCTCTATCTGAGGTATGGTTGGCAAAGATATTCTCCCACTCTGTAGGCTCTCTCTTCACATTTCTGATAGTTTCCTTTGCTGAGAGAAAGCTTTTTAGTTTGAATCTATCCCAGTTGTTGATTCTTGCTTTTATTTCTTGTGCTATGGGAGTCCTGTTAAGGCAATCTGATCCTAAGCCAACAAGTTGAAGATTTGGACCTACTTTTTCTTCTATAAGATGCAGGGTCTCTGGTCTGATTCTGAGGTCCTTGATCCATTTTGAGTTGAGTTTTGTGTAGGGTGAGAGATAGGGGTTTAATTTCATTCTATTGCATATAGTTTTCCAGTTTTCCCAGCACCATTTGTTGAAGAGGCTATCTTTTCTCCATTGCATATTGTTGGAACCTTTGTCTAGTATGAGAAAATTGTATTTATTTGGGTTTGTGTCCATGTCCTCTATTCTGTACCATTGATCTACTTGTCTATTTTGGTACCAATACCATGCCGTTTTTGTTACTATTGCTTTGTAGTAGAGTTGAAGATCTGGTATTGCAATACCCCCTGCTTCACTCTTGCTACTGAGGATTGCTTTAGCTATTCTAGGTTTTTTATTCTTCCAGATGAATTTCATAATTGCTTGCTCTATTTCTGCAAGGTACATCATTGGGATTTTAATTGGAATTGCATTGAATCTGTATAGCACTTTAGGTAGTATAGCCATTTTGACGATATTAATTCTGCCTATCCAGGAACATGGGAGATCTTTCCATCTTCTAAGATTTTCTTGAATTTCTTTCTTTAGTGTTCTGTAGTTCTCATTGTAGAGGTCTTTCACCTCTTTTGTGAGATTGATTCCCAAGTATTTTATTTTTTTCGATGCTATTGTGAATGGGGTAGTTTTCCTAATTTCTCTTTCTGAAGATTCATCACTTATGTATAAAAATGCATTGGATTTATGAGCATTGATCTTGTAACCTGCTACTTTACTGAATTCACTTATGAGTTCTAAAAGTTTTCTGGTGGAATTTCCAGGTTCCTCTAAATATAAAATCATGTCATCAGCGAACAGGGATAGTTTGAGTTCTTCTTTTCCTATTCGTATCCCTTTAATTTCTTTGGTTTGTCTGATTGCTCTGGCTAGAGTCTCAAGGACGATGTTGAATAGAAGCGGTGAAAGAGGGCATCCCTGCCTTGTTCCAGTTTTTAGGGGGAACGCTTTCAGTTTTTCACCATTTAGAATGATATTAGCCATGGGCTTAGCGTAGATGGCCTTTATAATGTTTAGGAATGTTCCCACTACCCCAATTTTTTCTAGTGTTTTGAGCATGAAGGGATGCTGTATTTTATCAAATGCTTTTTCTGCATCTATTGAAATAATCATGTGATTCTTAACTTTAAGTCTGTTGATATGGTGAATGACATTTATTGATTTCCGAATGTTGAACCAACCTTGCATCCCTGGGATAAAACCCACTTGATCGTGGTGCACTATCTTTTTAATATATATTTGTATGTGATTTGCTAAAATTTTGTTGAGAATTTTTGCATTGATGTTCATTAAGGATATTGGTCTGAAATTTTCTTTCCTCGATGTGTCTCTGTCTGGTTTAGGTATCAGGGTGATATTGGCTTCATAGAACGAGTTTGGTAGGGTTCCCTCCTCTTCTATTTCATGGAATAGTTTGAGGAGTATTGGAATGAGCTCTTCTTTAAAGGTTTTGTAGAACTCAGCTGAGAACCCATCTGGTCCTGGACTTTTCTTTGTTGGTAGGCTTTTGATGACCTCTTCTATTTCATTGCTTGAAATTGGTTTATTTAAGTTGTGTATGTCCTCCTCGTTCAGTTTAGGTCGTTCATATGTCTCTAGAAATTTGTTGATGTCTTCGAGGTTTTCTGTTTTGTTGGAGTATAGATTTTCGAAATAGCTTCTAATTATGTTTTGTATTTCACTCGTGTCTGTTGTGATGTTTCCTTGTTCATTCCGAATTTTAGTAATTTGAGTTTTCTCCCTCTTTCTCTTTGTTAGTGTGGCTAAGGGTTTATCAATTTTATTTATTTTTTCAAAGAACCAACTACTTATTTTGTTAATTTTTCCGATTGTTTCTTTTGTTTCGATTTCGTTGATTTCGGCTCTGATTTTAACTATTTCCTGTCTTTTACTACTTTTGGTATTGGTCTGCTCTTCTTTTTCTAGTGCTTTGAGCTGTAGTGTTAAGTCATTTATTTGTTGATTTCTACTTCTTTTTTTGAATGCACCCCATGAAATAAATCTTCCTCTAAGTACTGCTTTCATAGTGTCCCAGAGATTTTGATATGATGTGTCTTTGTTCTCGTTTACTTCTAAGAATTTTTTATTTCCCTCCTGATGTCTTCTGTTATCCATTCATCATATAATAGTGTATTATTTAGTCTCCAGGTATTGGAGAAGTTTCTGTTTTTTATTCTGTCATTTATTTCTAATTTCAATCCATTATGATCTGATAGAGTACAAGGTAGTATCTCTATCTTCTTGTATTTGCTAACAGTAGCTTTGTGGCATAAAATATGGTCTATTTTAGAGAAGGATCCATGTGCTGCTGAGAAGAACGTGTATTCGTTCTTTGTTGGATGGTATATTCTATATATGTCCGTTAAGTCTAAATTGCTGATTGTGTTGTTGAGATCTATAGTTTCTTTATTCAATTTTTGTTTGGACGATCTATTCAGTGGTGAGAGAGGTGTGTTAAAATCGCCTAGTATTATTGTGTTGTGGTCTATTTGATTTCTGGAATTGAGAAGGATTTGTTTGACGTACGTGGATGAGCCAATGTTCGGGGCATAGATATTTATGATTGTTATGTCTTGCTGATTTATGCTTCCCTTAAGCAGCATGTAATGTCCTTCTTTATCCCTTCTGACTAGTTTTGGTTTGAAGTCCACATTATCTGAGATGAGGATGGATACTCCAGCTTTTTTGCTGTGTCCGTGTGCATGGTATGTTTTTCCCCATCCTTTCACCTTTAGTCTATGGGTGTCTCTTTCTATGAGATGAGTCTCTTGCAGGCAGCATATTGTTGGATTTTTCTTTTTAATCCAATCTGCCAGTCTGTGTCTTTTGATTGATGAATTCAGGCCATTAACATTCAGGGTTATTATTGTGATATGATTTGTATTCCCAGTCAATTGACTCATATTTGTTTTTGACATGATTTGGTTTCTCCTTTATTTGGCTATTCCTTTAGGCTAGCGTCTCCTGTTGCTGATTTGCATCGCTGTTTTTCATCTCTTCCTCATGGAATATTTTGCTGAGAATGTTCTGTAATGCTGGCTTTCTTTTTGTAAATTCCTTTAGCTTTTGTTTATCATGGAAGGATCTTATTTCATCGTCAAATTTGAAGGTAAGTTTTGCTGGGTATAAGATTCTTGGTTGGCATCCATTTTCTTTCAGGGCTTGGTATATGTTGTTCCAGGCCCTTCTAGCTTTTAAAGTCTGGATTGAAAAATCTGCTGATATTCTTATTGGTTTCCCCCTGAATGTAATTTGGTTCTTTTCTCTCGCGGCCTTTAAAATTCTGTCTTTATTTTGTATGTTAGGTATTTTCATAATAATGTGCCTTGGTGTGGGTCTGTTGTAATTTTGTATGTTTGGAGTTCTATAAGCCTCTTGTACTTGGTTTTCCATTTCATTCTTCAGATTTGGGAAATTTTCTGTTATTATTTCATTGAATAGATTGTTCATTCCTTTGGTTTGTTTCTCTAAGCCTTCCTCAATCCCAATAATTCTCAAATTTGGCCTTTTCATGATATCCCATAGTTCTTGGAGATTCTGTTCATGATTTCTTACCATCTTCTCTGTTTGTTCAACTTTGTTTTCAAGGTTAAATATTTTGTCTTCAATGTCTGAGGTTCTGTCTTCCAGGTGTTCTATCCTATTGGTTATGCTTTCTATGGAGTTTTTAACTTGGTTTATTGTTTCCTTCATTTCAAGGATTTCAGTTTGGTTTTTTTTCAGTATCTCTAACTCTTTATTGAAATGATCTCTTGCTTCCCGTATTTGGTCTTTTAACTGTTGATTGGTGCGATCATTTAATGCCTGCATTTGCTCTTTCATCTCCTCCTTCAATGCCTGCATTTGCTCTTTCATCTCCTCATTAGCTTCCCTGATCGTTTTAATTACGTACATTCTGAACTCCCTTTCTGACATTTCTTCTGCTGTGCTGTCATTGGGTTTTATTGATGTAGTATCTAGGTTTGTTTGGGACATTTTCTTCCCTTGTTTTCTCATAATGGTCAGTTGTCAGTGGGACCCTGAGATATTGCAGTTTTCCACTATTGGTTTATAGTGTCTCAGTAGATTTCCAGTGTATCACCTCCCAGCCTTCAGTAGCCTGATGTCTTGGAGGAATCTGATAAAGCAGCTCATTCGAAGAAAACTGCCCCTAGCCCCCTACTGGTTCCACATTTTGGAACTGGCTCTGTGCGGAAATGCTCTCACTGTGGGCCTGCACCGTGCAGCTGGCCGTGTGGGAAGAGCCCACTGCCGGAGTGTGGAAGACTACCTTGGGAAGACTCTAGCTGCCCTGCCTGGCTCCGCTAAGCCACCTCTATCTGGGCCTGCCACCTGGGCTGAGCTTTACCCAGTGGGCAGACTCACCCGTGGCTCTATTTCAGTCCGAGTCTCTCTATGCCTCCCCCTCTTAGCTCCTGGGTTCTGGAGCGACCGGGGGTGCAGTCTCCCTCTAGGCCACCATCTTGGATCTCCTCGTGAAGAGAGCCCGCAGCCGGAGTGGGCAGAGCCGCCTGAAGAGGTCTCCGGCTGCCCTGCCCTGATCCCTGAGGCTGCTTGCAGATCGAGGCTCTCCGCTGGTTCTTTGCAGGAGTACACTGCGCTGCAGCGGCTCCGGGACTCGGAGCCTGTTCTGGTCAGAAAGGCTCTCACTAGCGGGCCAGTTCCGTTCCGAGAACCTGGAGAAGCTGTCTGTGTGGGCGGGGCCCACCGCCGGAGTGCGCAGGGCTGCCTGTGGATGACTCTAGCTGCCCTGCCCGGCTCCGATAAGCCACCTCTATCTGGGTCTGCCACCCAGGCCGAGCTTTACCCAGTGGGCAGACTCACCCGTGGCTCCACTTCAGTCCGAGTCTCTCAATGCCTCCCATTCTTAACTCCTGGGTTCTGGAGCGAATGGGGGTGCAGTCTCCCTCTAGGCCGCCATCTTGGATCGCCCCGTGAAGAGAGCCCGCGCCTACATGCTGCATCTTTTGGTGATGCTTTCCATTGAGTTTTTTATTTGGTTTATTGTTTCCTTCATTTCAAGGATTTCTGTTTTTTGGTTTTTTTGTTTTGTTTTTTTTTGAGAATCTCTATCTTTTGTTGAAATAATCTTTTGCTTCCTACAGTTGCTCTTTCAATGCTTATTGATATTATCATTCATTTCCTGCATTTGCTCTCTTATCTCATCCTTTGCTTCATGAATCATCTTAATCATGTATAATCTGAAGTCCTTTTCTGACATTTCTTCTAACATACTGTCTTTGGATTCTATTAATATAGAATCTAGATTTGTTTGGATCATTTTCTTTCCTTGTCTTTTTATGTTGCTCATGTATCTTCCCCTCTAGCAGTGCAGATATCTGGGGTATTGCAAATTCAGCCCTATAGGCTTCTAGTGGCCCTATAGGTTTCCAAAACCTTTTCTTTAAGGGGAGATCAATATTAGCAGTGCCCACTTCAGACACTATGCAATCCTAGACTAAATAGCTCCTATGAGGATGATAACAATATTGTCATAATAAACAGAATGATTTCAAATATTATCTTCAGTATAACAAACAAATTTGCAATAAGGTCTGCAGTTTCTAATGGAGGACAAAGAGGATGAAGAGGGATGTAGGATGTAGCTGTTAATGGGATAAGAAAAGAATACACAGACGTTCTAGATAATAGAAAGGGTGAGAGTATCAAAAGAAATTGGATGTTAGCATGCAAAACAGGAGAAAGAGACTCCGAGGGAACAGGTAAATGAAAGGAAAAGAAAGCAAGAAAAGTAAAGAAACAAAAACTTAACATTGTTTAATGAGGAGAAAAAGGAAAATCTACACTATGACAGTCATATAGTAATGAAACCTCCTAGTCTTCAGTAGCCTGATGCGTGAGAGGTACCTGACAATGAGCTTCAAGCCTCCAGCAGGCATCTCAGGATGGGATTTGCCCCACCTAAAGATCGGCTTCCAGGATTATCCAAGATGGCCCTTCTGGCTTCCAAATGTGCTGGCAAATGGGGAGCTGCATCTCAGGGTGTGGACGTGGTCGCCTTGAGGTCCTGGAGGTCGGGTGTGTTTGGTGTGGTTGCGGGATCCTGGAGGCCAGGTGCAGTCAGTCATTTTGGGTCCCTGGGATAGGGTGCAGTCAGTTGGTCTGGGGGTCCTGGTGGCAGGGAGCAGTCAGTTGATGTTAGGGTCCCAGAGGCAGGGAGTGATCGGTGGAGCTGAGAGGTCCTGGAGATGGGGCTCAGTCAGTCTGGCCAGGGGTCCTATGGGGCCTGGCTGTTGTCTCAAAATGGCGGCAGTCACAAGTAATCAAACCTGCAGGTACTGTCACAGTGAACTTCCAGGCAACTGCAGGCAGCTGGCGCTCCACTGGCAGCTGGTGATCAGTTTGCTGACTGCTGTCGGAGGATCGGGATGTGAACCTCGTGTGGTGGGTGATGGATAAGTGTAAGGCAGGCGATGGACAGGCGAGAGGCAGGCAAATGGCAGATGGTAGGTGCTTGGGCACGCTGGCTACTGTGGAAGCTGGCATGCGGGACTGTCAGCGCCCAGCAAAGGACTGAGGGCTGTGGGAGGCAAGAGTCTGTCGGGACCGGGCGCTAATGAGGTGGCCGCCCATGCTGCATCTTGAAGCAGAGCTTTCTAAACACCCAGGCTGTCATCTCAAAGCTGGTATCTTGCTGGTACCATTCTAATACTCAAGTTGGCAATTTGTAGCAGATTCAGCATAGTGGGACTCTTGGTTCCTGGTTCATCTCCTTAGTGAAAAATTTGGTCTATTGATCTGAGGTGATGATCCAGATCCCATGATAATAAGCCAGACACCAACTAAGTCCTTGCAAATATTTACTGTCTGAGAATGTGGGATAAAAAGGACCCACATCCAGAATATATACCCATGGCAATACAGAAGAGTTGGGAATATATTCATAAAAAGTCAATGTCATAAAAGACAAAGAATGTATTAGGGGGAAGACTAAAGAGATGTGACAATAATTGTAGTACCTGATTGTGGACTGGGTCCTGTACTGGAGAGAGAGAATAAGCTATAAAGAATAATTTTGGATAATTGAGACAGTGGGAATACAGGCAATAGGGTAGATGAATTACTGTGTCTGTTAAAATAATGGGGGTCAACAACACAGGTTTGTAGAGAATATCTTGAGTCTTAGAAAACACACAGAGGTATTTAAGGATAAACAGCAATGACATATGCAACTTACTCTCAAGTGGTTCAGGAAGAAAAAATAATACTATGAATAAAGAAAGAAGCAGAGAGAGAAAAAGAACAAATGTAGAAACTGATGTTAACAAACAAGAATGAACCTGGGTCAGGTATGTACAAGTGTCATTTGACCTACACTTCCATTTATTCTGTAAACTTAAAATTATTTCCAAATGAAAGTTGTCATTTTTTTTTTATCCTACTAGAGTTCAGTACACAGATGCGCACATAAAATTTACTGTGTACCAATCCTTGGGGATACATGAATGATGATGACTTGGCCTCTCTTTCACAAACCCTGATCTAAAGTAGAGGACCCAGCAGCCTCTGAGTTGGGACAATTTGGCTTAGTTAATCTTGCATGCATTTTCTGGGGGACCATAATCTCTTTTTATCTCATTGGAGTAGATATTATGCCTCTCCCATTTTTCAACAACTCATGCTCACTAACTTAGCCTGTCTTTGAAAAATCCTTACAGTGATGTATTCTCTGTATTCAACAAAATCTCACATAGTAAGAATCCCATCAACACCAAAGAGTGAGGACCCTGAACAGAGGGGCAAAGCTTCGAGACCTGGTTTGAGATCCACAGCCCCCACTGCCCATCTTCCTTCCAGGATATCTGAAAACCAGAGTTGCATGCAAGGTGGGGAGTGACTTACCCTACAATGCCAGAGTCCCCCGAGGCTGAGCAGTCCATGGGATGACTGACCACTCCTTTTGGATCCCTGGGCTGGTGTGTTGGCACAGCTTCCTTCACATTCCCTACCCCAATTGCAAGGGAAAGAAGTGCTCTGGGTGGTCACTCAGCTTGTCTGCATCCACTATGGGGAGCTGCCCTTCCAGGCAGGACACTATGGACTTGTCTTATTGCAGTCAATACCAAGAGGTTATTAGAAACTGAATAAATCATCATTTTCCAATTTGTTGCTTCAGTCTCCAGCTTAGAGCAGGTGTTTTTAAAAGCAGCTTCCTGAAATTATGCACATTGAATCAAAGAAATCTCTCTACAATGCAATTACTGTGAACTAGGGCAGCAGGAGATGGGAGAGAACTTGAAATCTGAAGTATGTGGTTGTCCACAGTTGTTTCATTTAAAATGAGTGGTGTTTACTACTATCATACAATTGGCATTGAGCTTCCCTCTTGGATTTATGTTGTCATCTGCCTTTCAGACAGTATGCTTACTCTGAAGGGACTGTCAGCTGTGTCTGAGGAGAGCAATGGGCCACTTCTCCTGTAGGGTAGGGATGAAACCACCTAGATCTCAAGGTCTCATCAGCACCAGTGGAGCCTGAACTTTTCCAGATGCCAATGTGACCAGTGGCATTTTCCTGAAGAAGCTCTCTTTCTGTCCCACCCCCATTTGGTACAACACATCATGACTCTTCAGTCCTGCCAAAATATTTCAGATTCTATTTCCCCGCCTCTCTTCCACTCTTGCCTTTTGGATGTCAAGGTACATGGGTGAAGGAAATATAAACACACCTATTGAGTGAGTACGTGAAACAGGTCCCTCTTTATAATCCAAGACCTAATGAAATTCCATGTGGTCAGGGAGTATCTTGTCATTCTGCTCCCATGACCCGCCAAGACACAAGTGCAATAAGAACCTAGACAGCTTCTAATAAAAGCCACAGATCACCCTTCTTCAGGGATGACTGGGTCCCCTCCTGGTCTTCCTCTGGGTCCCACTCCTGCTAGGTCAGGTCACCAGCATTGTGGTTTGACAGCAGTCCCCTCCCAGTCACCATCCTATTGCTTCTGCTTCCACCTCCACAGCTGCCATTTGCAGACCTGTCAACTCTCAGGAAAGGGAAGCACTCCACAAACACATCCCATTAACCCTTATGGCATAAGACCAATCTATCAAACTTTTTCATCTTAGCAGAAAATTCCAGAATTTTACTAAAAGGAATTAAAACAGAAATTTAAAAAACTTTACTTACTAATCATCCAACATATAACACGATCTTTGAAACCAGAGTTCTGCAATGAAACTCACTTCACTGCTTCTGCTGACAGGTAGGGTCCTCCACAAGCTGCGGTTCCCTGCAGCGGAGAAGCGTTGCAGCTCTGAAGTCTAAGAAGGGACTCTCCTGGACTCTGCTGCACTCCACTGTAACAGAATTTATGGAGGAACAGGAACAGAACTCTGCTGCTGCAACATAGGTGTCCATGGCAGGTTTTCTTCATGAGAGCGCTCAGCTGGGGTTTATATAGCACTTGGTTCACTGCTATTGGTCTGAAAGTATACTAAGTAGAATTTGGAAATGTACTAACACTATTGTTCAGTTACTTCTCTTTTCTGAACATTTATAGTAGTTTTATTCATAGAAGCTCCAAGTCAGAAAATAACGCCCCCAAAGAAGGAGCAGAGAAGAAGTGAGGTTCCAACCAAAAGAAATTGTGACTGCTGAGTCCTGGGCCCTCCTCTCTCTCATCCCCATTTGTGTAGCTTTTTTGAGACTCTGGTTTCTCAAGGGAATTCCAGATGAAGTTTTCCATGGGAGTTGGGTATACTCTCTAGATCTCATGCTAGAGGACCAGTGAAAACAGATGAAGGTGAGGGTCCTGGGTTTATGATGCTACATGGTAAAAGACAATCTCCATTCTGCTGATTAACAACATTGGTTACCAAGGCCTATGGTTTTAAGAATAAATAGGTCAGGCAAATCTAAACTAAATCCATTTGCTGTGAGATTATGGACCTAATTGTCACACTCTTGTCCCTTGGAACAGTACACCTGTATTTGCCTCCCTGTGTGTGTGCAGTTTATAGGACCTCTTGAGAGCATAGGCCGACAGGCAGGATCCTCCAGCTGAGTTGTGGGGTAGTGTACTGTCCACAGTGACAGCAGACATCCTTCCTCCAAGAACACGGATGGTTGACTTCTTTGACTCAACCTCACTTCCTTCTCCTCACCAGACATGTCACTGTCCACTTCCTAGATGACCTAAGGCTTTTCTTCCTACTCAGAACACAAATCATAGGGGTTCATTGGAAATTCTCCATTAAAAAAATTGTAATGTCTAATATTTCAGACTACTCAACAATGCATACAACATCGAGCAACATCATAAGTGATAATAAAGCAAACACTTAGGCAACCATGACCCAGGCTGATAAACATAGCATTAGAATGACTTGGAAGTCTCTTGGGTCCCTCTCCCTGTTGCACTTTCCTTCCTACCCCAGGGCAGTGCCTGAATCCTGAGTCTAGTAGGAACCACTCTTCCATCTCTTAGGGTCACAGAAGATGTCTTAAAACAGGCTTCCCTATTCCAAAGTCATGAAATTATGCTTTTCTAGATGCTTCATACTTTTGCTTTCATATTTAGTTCTTTAATCCACCTGGAATTGATTTCTGTGTATGGTATGAGATAGGATCTTGTTTTATTTTCCCTATCTGAATAAGGATTATTTTAGCATGATTTATTAAAATGTCAGTTCTTCCCCCCATTAATCAGCAATATTGCCTATGTCATATATTTAATGGCAATAGCTGTGTATTTAGACCCCGTTCTATACCATTGTCCTAATTTTTAAATTTCTGGGTCCGTGCCACATAATCCTAATTTTATTTTATTCTATTTATTTTCTTAAAGATTTTCTCTTTTTTTCTTTTTAGATATACATGACAGTAAGTAAATTTTGACATATTATACATACATAGCTAATTATAATTTTAAACCATATCCTGTTATCTGGTGGGGATAGCTTTCCTAGACATCTCCTTGGCTATATTTGACCTTTTATCCTTACATATAAATTTAGACTCTGCTTATCAAGTTACACACACACACACACACAAACACACACACACACACACACACACACCCTATTGGGATTCCTTTGAATATGTAAATCAATTTTGAGAATATTTTCTACCCCATGAGCATAGTACATTTCTTCCATTTACTTAGGAATTTTTTCCCTGTTTTTTTAATAAAGATAGAAAAAATAGTACTTTTAGAATGTTTGTGTTGTGCTTTCTTTTAACTTTTCATTATGCTTTATTGCCTGGAAAATTTTCCACATGAAATTAATTAAAATATTTTTAAATGTAGGGAGAAGTTATAATAATGAAGAATTAAAATTTATACAGCCTTTCCTTATGTCTCTATAAGGCATCTTCATTTAGCATTGTTATTCATTTAATGCTTTATTTATTTGAATTTTATATATTCAAGGTGTACAAAATGAGATTTGTATATAAATATGCATAGAGAAATGATTACTACAAACAAAGTAACATACATATTAACTTCCGTTGTTACACCACTGTTTTATAATAAGAACACCTAAATTCAACTCAGCAAATATTCAATACATAACAGTATTACTAAGCCCAGTCTCCACGCTGTACTACTAGGTGTCTATTCTTGATTCTGCCTACCTGTAAATCTGTGTACCTTGACCTGCTTCTCCCATTTCCTCCTCCTCACCACTTCTGGAAACCATCACTCAACTCTGTTTCCATTTATTCAACATTATTAGTGCTTTTAAACAATTTTTATGCTACTCTAATTGGCATCTTTTTAAAAATTTGTGACCTTTATTTTTAGAGCAGTTTTAGGTTCACAAGAAAAAGGCATCTGAATTTTATTTTCTAAATCTTCACAACAGTACATAAAAAGGTTTATATGTTGATATTACATACATAATCTTGACAAAATTTTTATTCACTCTAGTAAGTTTTCTACAGATTCTTTTGGATTGCTCATAAACAATCATAGCATCTGCAAAGATAGCAATCTTGTTTCTCCCTTTAAAATTCCCAACATGCAAATATAATAATGTTTGAAGAGATGGAAGTGCTTATTACCCTAATTTGTTTATCCCACATTATGTACATGCATCAAATTATCATAAAGTGTCCAATAAAGATGTACAAAGATATTGTAATAAGAAATAAAAGTAAATTATTTAACCAATAATCATATATAATTTAAAAATTCTTATATTCTTATTTATTTTTCTTGCATTACTGTACCAGGACATTTAGTTCAATGATGAATAAAAATTGTGATAGCTCTTCCATTGTTATTCATTGCAAAAGAAACATTTTCACTTTTTCACCATTAAGAATGTCTGTGGCAGGATTTTTTTTTTGGTTTACTTTATCATGTTAAGGAATTCTAACTTTAGAAGAATTTTTAAGATCATAAATGATATTCAATTTCATTATTTTCTACTGTCATTAAAATAATCACACATTTCCCTTTAATCTGATAATTGAGAAAATTACATTAGTTAGTGTTTACATTAATTAATGCTGGAGCCAGCTTTGCATTCCCAGAAGAAACAAAGTTGGCTGTGCTGCTGGATTTGGCTGACCACTACATTGTCTAGAATTTTTGTATCTGTAACTATAGAATTATTGGCCAAAATTTTCCTGTCTCCTACTGTCTTTGGTAGGTTCTGGAATCACAATGTTGAAAGCCTCATAACTTGAGTTGGAGAGCATTCCTGTTCTTCCTATTCTCAGAAACAGTTTTGTGAAATTGGAATTATTTTCTCTTGACCGTCTGGTAGAACTTGCCATTGAAACTATTTCACTACATTTAAGTTTTTTTGATGACTCGTCCATTTATTTGAAGTATGTAACATTATTTAAGAAAAGTTTGATTTTTATAGTATTATTCTCACTCCCTCACTATAAATGATTTCACATAAAGCATTTTTTTTATTAGTAACCATAAAGGCAGTCACAGGAAAGCCTTCAGCTTGCTCATTTTGGAGTCTAGAGCTCTGGTTCTGGAAGGTCAGAGGGACGATGAGATAGATCCACCCAGAAATAAGAGCAGATGAGCACCAGAGAGATGGAGGCCACCTTCCTTAGAGAACAAAAAATGCAGTTTCTAAGGTTGTAGACTGCATAAATCTCAGTTTACTACCCCAAGAGAAAGGAGGTTTCAGACTCACCTACCCAACTCCTCTTACAAAGAAAGCACTGGCCACCACTAGGCTAGGGAGCCATCCTGTTTAACTGTAACACTAACCTCCTTTGTTCTTCTCTTCATTTATTAGATTTCAAATTGCTTGAGCAATTGACATTAATATTTCTGTGCAATGCCCATAATTCCCCCGTAAATCAGACCAGTTTCAATGTATAAGCATGGAAATTGATCTCCAAAATCAATTAAGCAACTCCAAATAACAAGGCTGCAGAGCCAAGATCTGAACCTAAGGCCCCTGGAATTGGAAGGACCTTCAGAAATCATTTTGTGGCCTCTATGTTCTGCTGGGAAGGTCAAAGATGCACATCTTGCAAGGGCCAGAGTTGTGACCCAAGCAAAGGACCTGACTCCTGAGCCAGGTTCCATTACCTGGAAGGATTTCCCCAACTGGAGTCACTTGATTGATACTTTTCAAAACCTATTACAGTGTGACAAACTTGCCTTTGTGCAAAGACTGTAAGGAGACAGTTTTAGTTCTCTCTGTAAGTAATGGGAACATTTCCCCGTGTAATGACCCCTGGTGAAAAGGCAGAAATGTACATTTCCTCATGTTGTAAGTTCGTGTGGAAAGTGGCCTCAAATCAACAGGAAGAAATTGCTTGGTCACAAGTGAGTACTTCATGTTCTAAATCTATCTGAGTTGAAAAAGAACTTTTTAAAGCATTGGCTGGATTCTGTTTCTCTGATGCTTTGAGGTTTCAGAGCGTTTTCTCCATGCTGTTGATTTTCTCCCATTCCGCAAACCTTTATTGAGCTCTGACTGCTGTGAATGCTTACAAAACCCCCGCTGTGTGTCGAGGGACAGGTACATATGAAACCTCTGTGGTGCATGACAGGGATGTCACACGTGAGGGAGTCTTCTGGGGTGGGGAGCAGGAGAGCAGCAGCACCGTGTGCACAAACACTGGGAGCAGCAGTGTGAAGATGCTGGCGCTGGCCATGGGCAACTGTGAGTTCCCCTCAGGAGGAAAGCAGTGGAGCCCCGTGGGGAGCAGCATGGCGGGTGCACCGTGGGTGAGGGACGGGCGCCATGGATGGTGGCCCTCAGTCTGAGTTCCAAGGCTGCCATTTATGAGCCATGTGACCTTTAGTGTTGTGTTCTTTTACTTCCCTCTGCCTTGGTTTCCCCATAAAGAAAGAACAGGACGAAGCTCATAAGGAGGTTGTGAGACTCAACAGATACGGCACTTAGCAGAATATTGAGTGCGTGGCAAAGCTCACCAGCTCCTTCTGCAGAAGACCCTGAGCAGCTGGAGGAGGTTGGCCAGTTTAGGACCACAGCTTCCATGACAGATAAGTCGGACCTTATTATAGGGACAAGGGAGGTTTCTGAGCAAGGTGGTGATATGCTCAGATCTGTGATTCAGAAAAGAACTGTCATTTGATGAAAGGAGAAAGAGAAGAGAGGAAGTGAGCCTTCCATTAGTCAATGCTTTGCTCTCAGTGTGTGTGTGTGTGTGTGTGTGTGTGTGTGTGAGAGAGAGAGAGAGAGAGAGAGAGAGAGAGAGAGACAGAGAGAGACAGAGAGAGACAGAGAGAGAGAGAGATTGATTTCCTCTATAGAATGCCCCTGATTCCGGAAGCCTTGACTTCCTTACTTGCTGGAAGCTGGAACTCAGGGCCTGCTACTCGTTGCTGAATGAATGAATGAATGAATGAATGAATGAATGAATGGTGGCACTGTGATTCTCACAAGAAAACACAGCTATGAACAGGAAGAAGATGGCAGTCCATTTCACAGATGAGGGGACCTGAACATCAGGAGACTCGGTGACTTCCTCACTGCCCCACAGTGAGAAGCAGCACTGGGACTGGAGAAGGGGACTTTCTACTCTGGGTGCAGGAACCTATCATTCCAAATGAACCGGTTCAAACATAATATTACTACTGATGACTTAAATTAACAAGAACAGAAGACTAGGGTCATGGGGGGGTCTAAGACCAATGGAGCAAATAGACATAATGACTTTGACAACAGTAAATAAATGAATTCAATTCTAATTAGTAAGTTAGAAAGTTCTGTGACACACACTAGATGGCAGCATCGGGCATCACTTTAAGGACCTGCAAGGAGCAGCTGCCTCATCCCTTCACTGAGGTTCTGTCTAGGTCAAGCCCTGGGCGAGCGCTGGATTCCATTACTTTATTTAAGCATCAAAATCATTTAATACTAAAATCATTTAGAACTTAAACATCCTAGTGGAAGGATCAAATCCCAAGTTGCAGGATCCTTGTGTCACCAACCTTTCTCCTATGAGAGCAGGCAGGGAGAGAGGGAAGGGAAATGTGCTCCCTTGTCCTCTCCAGAGGCTGAGTTTGGTGGCCTCTCTGTCACTGAAGAAGTCCCTCTGGAGAAGCCTTGTTTCTAGAAGCCTCTGAG
Organism: Sciurus carolinensis; assembly: GCF_902686445.1. NCBI lineage: Eukaryota > Metazoa > Chordata > Mammalia > Rodentia > Sciuridae > Sciurus > Sciurus carolinensis. The sequence goes on from NC_062224.1 coordinate 52,332,545, forward strand.
CTGGGAGTTCTTCCCTAGTTAGGAAGGTGTGGCAGAGGCTCTGGCTTCCTCTGGGCATTTGGATGGACTGAGTACATCTACAAGCACCTCTAGCAGGCCCTCCTTCCTGGCCCTCTAACTCCCTGTCCTAGGCACACTGGTGACTGGCCACACGTGCTAGTGCTCAGGCTCTTTCCAGGACCTTTGATGAATAGCTAATGTTTATAGAGGACCTACTATGTGACAGGTATTATGCCCCAAACACCTACCTCCAGCCCCACGTGCTTCATTCCAAACAACACATCAGCTCCCACTTTCCTGTTTCAGGTTCCTTGGGGCTCCTGACTCACTGCCCCAAGCCTGGTCTCCTCCCTTCTCACACAGAAAGGGCTTGTTTTGTTTGCTCAGGAATGCATTAAGGTGTGTCTGTCACATGGTAAGAGGGACGTGTGTTTTCTCTCCCCAGGCAATAGTATGATGGAACTTTAACATGGAAAAATGGTGGTTGGATTTTAAAAATCCCAACCTTCAGGCTTTTAGATGAGGAACTTGGGAGATAGGTAGATGTTATGGCTTCAAATCACACTAAGTGGCAGTGTCTTGCCTAGCATGTCCCTTACTCTGTGTGTTGCTCACATGAACAGCATAGCTCTTTGGCAGTTCTGCCAGTGATTGGACCCTTGACTATGTTGAGCATCATAAAAACAACATACAAAAGAGTAGTAAAAAATAACAATAACCACTAGTATTTATTAAGTGTTTTATGTGGATTAACTCCTTTAACTCTTACAACTCAGTGGAGCAGGTATAATCATTATGACAACTTGGCACATGAAGAAACTAAGGTCAGAGAATTTACTTTTCCTTGATCACAAAGTCAGACACTGGTGGCACTAAGATTGAAATCCAAGTTCTCTGCTTCTAGAGACTGAGCTCCTAAACTTACTCCACGGTCCACTCAATTTCTGCCCCAAATCCAATGTGAATTGTGCTTGACCTCGGTTATAGAAAGCAGCCCCTTGCCTTATGCACACACACACACACACACACACACACACACACACACACACAGAGTCAGTCTTTGTTGAAGGAGAGCAGCCCCAAACCCCCAAACACCTCCCCAGGCAGTGACTGGAGAAAGGAAGGAACAGACACCTGGAATTGAGTGTTGCCTTTGCCTTACTGTGTTTGCTCTTAAGCAAAATAATGCAGTGTGTGTGTGTATGTGTGTGTGTGTGTGTGTGTGTGTGTGTGTGTGTGTGATGAGCAGTGTCCATATTTGTCCATATGGACCTGTGACACAGACAGGATTATGATACTTTCTTGTGACAACTGGACTTGAACTTCCCACATACTCTCTTAGAAAAATATAAATCACCCTTGCCTGGACCCTGCAATGCTTTTTCTTACCCATTTTTGTCAAGACCAACATACAAGGAAGCCCTTAGCCTGCCTAGGACACGTGTTCACCCTCGGGCCTCCCAAGGATGGAAGATCTGCCTCACACAGTTTTCATCTCCATGCTGTCCAGCATACCGTGGGTGCTCAGTAAATGTTGGTTCACACAAAATAAAGTGTGAGCCCACCCTAGGGAGAGGAAGGGGTGAGTCACCTCTTGATCCCTGTGGTGCCTGCTCTTCCACCTCACTGTCCCTTCCACCTCACAGGTCACCTCTTGACTTTTGACTGACCGCAGGATGCCATCAGACTTCCAACTCCCCAATGCCATGGTAACTCTAAGCCACTTTGGCTCATGCTGACTGGTTCTAATTTGGATTCTTAACCATAAATTCTTGCAGATTTCATGGTTGGGGGAATTATCCTTATCTCCCTGAATTCCAGGATCTGGTCTGTGAAAGACTCACAAGTCTTCCCCTTCAGTGTAACTTATACGTTTTTTAACATTATTTTGGGCTGCACTTTTCCTAGAGATAACAGGTAGTTTGCTGAGGAATGTGATATAACCTGTCCACTTAAGCCAGGCAGGTACATTTCTTCTCAGAAAAGAAAGTATGTGGAGGTCAATACAGTGGGCCCATTTTATAGAACGATTTCCTTAACCTGTGTTCCTCCCACTTTCATATGTCTGTCCCCTCTCATTGTGGATGATTCTTAATGTGTACTTTGTTTTTAATATTGTTTTAGATATTGATACTTAATTTTATTAATTTATTTAGATGTGGTGCTGAGAATCGAACCCAGTGCCTCACACATGCTAGGCAAGTGCTCTACCACTGAGCCCCAGCCCCACCCTAAATGTGTATTTTCTACTTAAAATATTACTAAATTAGATATCTTTATTACAAACTGGGAAATAAACTTGAAAACTGGGAGGTAGTATCACAGGAGAAGAGGTGCCCCTGAAGAAGAGTCTGAAAAGTTTCCAGAAAGAAATAACTGGACTCAGAATCAGCAGGGTGCTCAGCATCCATTACAGAAAGTAATCTCAGCATGCACCAGTCAGAAGTGTAGACAGAGGTTGATTTAGGAAGCAGAGGCACATTCAAGGGAGATGTGAGCTATCTTCAGCATGAGAAGCAGCAACTCTCTGGGGTCAGGTATTCATATTTATAAAGGGACTGTTGCTGGGGACTGGAGTAGAGGCAGAGATAGGGAAGAGTTAGGGCAGAGTTCAGCAGTTTCTTGCCAGTTTTCCTCGTGCTTGTACGTTGTACCCTCGTGTTACTTTTTCTTTGTGGTGATTGGAATTGAACCCAGCAGCTCATTATGACTGAACTACAGCCCCGGCCCCTCTTCCATTTTTTTTTTTTTTTTTTTTTGAGACAGTGTGTCACTGAGTTGCTCAGGGTCTTGATAAATTTCTAAGGCTTTCTCTAATTGAAGACATAGGTCAATGGCTCAGGTTGGTTTGTTCAGGAGTTGGAACAGTTCATGGCACTTTCTGCCCATGAATGGTCATGATTGCTTCCTTTAAGACTCAGTGTCTCTCTGTCTCCCTTTTTGTATCCGCAAATTCTTATCTCAACAGGATGAGAGTGGAATAAAATACTTTGACTTTTCTTTCTTCTTTGTGAAAAGAATTAAAGTGTAGAATAGTTTTATATTTAGCTAGAAAGATGCTAGAGAATACTTTGCTTTAACAAGTATGCTATTAAATGAATTAATGAAATAATTAAAGAAAGAATTGTGTCTTTAAATTTAGGTTCTGGAAGTTGGGGATGTAGCTCAGTGGTAAAGCACTTGTATAGTTTGTGGGAGGCCCTAGATTCCATCCATAGCACTATAAGTAATCATTATCATCATTATTGTTATTATTATTATTAAGGAACTGGACCTTAACTAGAAGTGGCATTATTTCTGGGAATAAAAATCAGAGTCTTTGAATTGAATTAGCATTAAAAAATGGCCTTGCTACTCCTTATGAGAACATTATAAGATAGATAAAAATAAATATATAAATATATAAATATCTATGCTATTTATATGGGGGTATAGGGAATTGAACCCAGGGTCACTCTACCACTGAATTACATTTCTAGCCTCTTTTAGTTTTTATTTTGAGTTGGGGGTTGCTCAGGCTGGCCTCAAACTTGGAATCTTCCTACCTCAGCCCCCTAAGGAGCTGGGATTACAGGCATGTGCCACTGTCCCTGGCTAAAATAATTTGTCATAGTTGTTAGTACAAATTCTATAATACTTGTTATGGTTTGAATATAAAATGTCCCCAAAGCTCCTGTAAATGAAGAAATATTCAGAGGTGAAATGATTGCATTATGAGAACTGTAACCTAATCAGTCCATCCTAGTTGGAATGGACTAACAGGTGGAAACTATAGGCAGGCGGGTGTGGATGGAGGGCCACTGGGGGTGTGCCCTATCAGGATGTATCTTCTTTGTGGCAGGTCCCCACTCCTCTCTGCTTCCTGACCCAGCCATGAGCTGAGCAGCTTTCCTCCACTGGACCTTCCCCAATGATGTGCTGCCTCATCTTGGGCCCAGAGAAATGGAGTCAGCCACCTGTGGAATTAAGACCTGTGAGCCCCAAATAAACTTTTCCTCCATTAAGTTGTTCTTGTCAGTTATTTAGGTCACAGCAATGAAAAACCTCACTAAACCACAATTATATGTATACATATTAGATATCAACAATTATATAACTTTTTTGATCACATTACTCATATTTTGGTTAAATGCTCATTGAAATATAATACACTCAAATTGCACAAAAAATAAATGAAGTGTGCAGCTCAATGATTTTATACAAAGTGAATATGCTGTGAAACATGACCAGATTATGACATAAAATATTAATACCGTAGAAGCTCTCTTATGTCTCTTCACCATTATTATCTTATAGAAAAAGAGAACACCTCTTTTACTTCTATCTTCATAATTTTGCCTCTTAAAACTTCATATAAATGGAATCATTCATTCCTTTAACATTACCTCTGTAAATGTAATGGTTTTGTTGTGTATGATGTATACATTCTTTTTCATACTATGTATTATTTCATTTTATCTTCCATTATGTCAATAACAAAATTGATCTGTTCACTGGGTTTCTGGTATATATTCTAGTTTTGAAAAATTAAAAATAAAGCTACAATAAACATTTTTGTGTATGTCAATGGAATTACTGGGTCATACTTTATATATGTACCCAATTGTGTAAATACTGTTATTCAGCTTTATGACGCTTTGACAACATGCCTGAGATAACCGACTTAAAAGGAGGAAAGGTTTATTTTGGCTCAAAGTTTCAGAGGTTTTTAGTTCATGGTCACTTGGTACTGTTACTCTGAGTCTGTGGTAGCACAATACATTGGTGGGAGCAAATATTGAAGAAGGCCTGTTCATCTCATGGCAGCTGGAAAGCAAGAGAGAGAATAAGGTCCCGGGGTCTCAATATCCCTTCAAGGTCAATGTCACCGATAACCTAACTTCCTTCCACCAGGCCTCGCCACTTAAAGGTTCTATCACCTCCCAATCATGCCACCTACTGGGGACCAAGTCTTTAACACATCCAAACTACAGAAAATACTCAAAATGTTTTCCCAAGTGACATTCCCAATGTATGCCCTCAGCAGGTGTGAAACTCCCACTGACTCCATAACTTTTCCAATGCTTGCTGTTGCCTTTTTTTTTTTTTTTTTTTTGTCACTGTGGTAGAGGTTCAGTGGAATTAACTACATCAAGTATTGCATTTGGATTTTCTTGATGAGAGATAATGTAGAGGGCTTTCCACAATCATTCATGTGAACATCCACTTTCATGTACTTGCCATTTAAATCTTTTCCTCGGCTTTCTGGCAGGTTATCTTTTCCCTATTTCTTAGAAATTTTATCATACATTCTATACATGAGTCCTTTCTTTACATGTTTCATACTTACCATCTCTCACACTACGGTTTGCCTTTAAACTCTCTCAATGATTTCTGTTAATGTACAGAAGTTTTTCAGTTTTAATGATTCTCAATGTTTATCCTTATTGTTTTTCAAGAAATTTTTATCTATCTCCAGAGTTAGAGATTTACACATAAGCATCAGTTACTTATGTGTTATATTGTGTGAGGTAAGGATGGACGAGGTATCTGATTTATTCTGCATGATGTATTTAAAAGGACTCTCCTTCCCCCATTCCATGCTGCAATAGCACTTCATTTTAAATTAGATAAATATATGTGAGCAGATGTGTTTCTGGACTCTTTACACAGTGCACTATAATATACTGTTATTTTAATATATATTTTTTAATTTTTAGGAGGACACAATACCTTTATTTTATTTTGATGTGGTGCTGAGGATTGAACCCAGGGCCTCAGGCATGCTAGGTAAGCACTCTACACTGAGCCACAACCCCAGCCCCTACTACACAGTTTTAATTACTGTAACTCTGAAATATTTTTTAATATCTATTTCTATAAGTGCAATGGCCATAATTGCATTTTTTTCTTTCAAAATTGACTTACCTAATCTTTTCATTTTAATAAAAATTTTAAAGTCAGCTTTTCATTTTCCATATAGACAAAGAAAGTCCAGGAGTTTGAAGAGATCATATTGAACCTAAAAACCACTTAGGGAAGAATCTACCTTTTCACAATATGAACAGAATTTATTCTTCCACTATTTCAATCATTTAAAATTTGTCTCAATAAGATTTCTAGTTTTATGTGTATTATATAGTACTAACTATACATGTATTATAGCATAATTTATATTGTTTATTACACCATGTAAATATATAAAAAAATGAACTTGCAAACCTAGACGATTTAACATACAAAATTTCTCTCATTAATGTTTTATAAGCTTACAAGACTTGTTTATGTTCAACTCTTTTCCTACTTTGCTACAATATATTGAATTTATCAAATGCTTTATTGAATCTGTTGAAAGCTGCTTTCTTCCCCTACTTAATTCTATTAGTAGAATTACATTTTTCTCTATTTCCCCTGGTTCTCCTGGAATCAGCCTAACTCCATCACCATCAATACCCCGATGTTCTGCTGCCGGACCCCCTCCCAGTGCTTGCTCTGGGAACTTCCAGCCATGTTTGAGGGAGGAAACAGCTTTTGCTTCCTTTGTTATAATAACTTTCAGGTTAAACGGTTAGGTGATCACAGCTCCAAAAATGAGTTTGAAAGTATTCCCACATTTTCTATTCTCTGGAGTAGTTTCTGAGAGATTGACATTATTTTATCCTGAGATGTTGGAAGAATTGATGAGAAAAGAAATCTGGGTCTAGAGTTGTGTATTGGCAGGGGTTAGGGATGGTAGAAAGGCTTGCAAGTACAGATTCCCTTTTTAATAAGTAGTAAATTTTTCAGTTTTTCTTCTTATCTTGATTTTAATAAATTTTCATGGTTATTGGAAGGATTTGTCTGTTTGAACATAACTCTTTACATTTTGCTGTAATTTGTTCATTATATCCTTTAATTAACCTCTTTAATAAGAAGAATCTGTATTCTAGAAATTGGTACTTTTCTCTTTTTAATGTCAATATTCTCAGTAGTTTATATTAGAATTTTCAAAGAATCAACATTTGTCTTGATTTTCTTTAAAGTGTATTGCTTTCATTGAACTCTGCTATTAACTTATACCATTGTTTCACATAATGAATCCAAGAAAGTGGTTTGCACAATGCCACGGTGGGTCTTCTTGCTCCTTCCAATGCATATCTGTCCTCATATATTTGCTGACCAAAATGACAGATTTAAAAAGGAATTAATCAATTATGGTTAATGAGGGATCCTATTGCAAAGTCAATGCACAGCCTTCCCTGGCTTCTCCACAACCCACTAAGATTCTCCATCAATCTCTAGGCTTAATGGTAGTGACAGGGAGACTGGGCATAGAATGTAACTGTCATGTAGAATCTGACAAATGCAACCTGGTACACTTATCTCCCTCTCCTGAAGGTAAATACCTGACAATGAGTAAAGGGAAAGAGAATGAATCTTCTAGACAGTCAAAAACCAGATGAGAGGGAGTTCAAGATGGCGGACTAGAGGGCGGCGGCATTTCATGTTGCTCCAGGACTCAAGATTCAAAAGAGGAGATAGTGACTTGGGACCAACTCAAAGCCGCCAGGTGAGTTTCTCCCATAGGGGAGGCGTCCCGGATGGGGCAGTAGCCCCTGAACGCAGAGAACTTTGTGAAGTAGAGTGACTCGGCGAGACGCCCCTCCCCCGCCGGAGCGGTAAAAACGGACAGCGAAGCGGAGCGAAAAATGGCGGATTGAAGTTTCCAGGACTGCGGGCAGCTTCTCTAACCTAAGGAGACTTGTCTGTGAAGGGTGAGGCTCCCAAGCCCAGGAGGGAGGTCCGGGCCCCTGGGAACGTTGCCTGAGAAGGCTGCCCTGCCCAGGCGGCAAGACACACCTCCCCCGCAGTGAACTCGGAAAGCGGGAACTTTGCAAAGGAGGTTGCGCGACACACCGCTTGGTTTTGGAGCGATCTGCCAGAGCTCCAGCGGCTGCCAGAGAAAGAGTGGGGCGGCGAGTTCTTTGGATCCAGCAACCGCCTGAGCAACGGGGAGGGGGCTGTCCAGAGGAGGTGGAGGTACGCAGTGAGTGGCTTGGTCTCCAAGCGCCCACACAGAGCACCGGGTGGCTGCCTGGAGGAAGAGACGAGCGACGGGTCACTGGGGCTTGGAGCATATGTAGGAGGCTCCAAGTGACTGGTCAGAGGGCGGGTCACATAGCCAGGCGATTAGGTGCATAACACGGTCCGGTCCAGGGACTAGGCACCTTTTCTTGAATGAACTACACAGAGACAAGCTGAGGGGAGAAGTGAAGGTTTCAGGACTGCAGGCAGCTTCTCTAAGAAGGGACAACCTAAGGAGACTCGTCTACGAAGGGTGAGGCTCCCAGGCCCAGGAGGTAGGTCTGGGCCCCTGGGAAGGCTGCCCTGCCCAGGCAGCAAGACACACTTCCCCCCGCTGGAACAGTAAACTCAGAAAGTGGGGAACCTTGCAGAGGAGGCCGAGCAGCACACCGCTTGGTTTTTTGGTTTTTTGGAGCAATCTGCCAGGGTTCCGGGGGCTGCCAGAGAAAGAGTTGGGCGGCGAGCTATTTGGATTCAGCAACCGCCTGAACAATGGGGAGGGGGCTGTCCTGAGGAGGTGGAGGTGCACAGTGAACGGCTTGGTCTCCTAGCGCCCACACAGAACACCGGGTGGCTGCCTGGAGGAAGAGACGAGTGACGGGTCACTGGGGCTTGGAGCATATGTACGAGGCTCCAAGTGACTGCTCAGAGGAGGGGTCGCATAGCCAGGCCGATTAGGTGCAAAGCACGGTCAGAGCCGGGGATCTAAGCACCTTTTCTTGAAAGAGCTACACAGAGACCAGCTGAGGGGTGGAGCGAAGGTTCCAGGACTGCGGGCAGCTTCTCTGAGGAGGGGCCACCTAAGGAGACTCGTCTGGGAAGGGCAGGGCTCCCAAGCCCAGGAGGTAGGTCCAGGCCCCTGGAAACGTAGCCCCCGAAGGCTGCCCTGCCCAGGTGGTAGTTGTGGACTGAGGGGAACCTCTAGGAGGGGAACGGACTAGCGAGACCTCCTCACCGGGTGGGTCTTCCCTGCCGAGTGAGGTTTTCCCACAAAGACGGTAAAACCAGAGACACAGGTCCAAACAGGCATTGCCTCAGCCCACAGTCTAGTTCTCCTTTGGATGACCATTGGTCAACAAGTAGAGCCACCTCTGCCCTCTAGCAGGGAATATACCCCACCTGAAGACCACCACCCCTAGAGAGGCAGCTACCTAGGGGAACACCAAAGTATCAACTTCCTCTAAGACTTCAGGCTACTGAAGGATAAGAGGGGATACACTAGCAATCTTCAGGGACATTATAAGTCAATAGAAGAAATCTGCAACATCTCTGCAGTCCACTGACACCTGAACGACATGAGAAAACAAGGGAAGAAAATGCCTCAAACAAATCTGGATGTTATATCAATAAAATCCAATGACAGCATGGCAGAAGAAATGTCAGAAAGGGAGTTCAGAATGTACATAATCAACATGATAAGGGAAGCAAACGATGAAATGAAAGAGCAAATGCAGGCATTGAATGAACGCACCAATAGACAGTTAAAAGAGCAAATACAGGAAGCAAAAGACCATTTCAATAAAGAGTTAGAGATATTGAAAAAAAACCAAACAGAAATCCTTGAAATGAAGGAAACAATAAACCAAATTAAGAACTCCATAGAAAGCACAACCAATAGGATAGAACACCTGGAAGACAGAACCTCAGATATTGAAGACAAAATATTTAACCTCGAAAACAAAGTCGAACAAACAGAGAAGATGGTAAGAAATCATGAATAGAATCTCCAAGAACTATGGGATATCATGAAAAGGCCAAATTTGAGAATTATTGGGATTGAGGAAGGCTTAGAGAAACAAACCAAAGGAATGAACAACCTATTCAATGAGATAATTTCAGAAAATTTCACAAATCTGAAGAATGAAATGGAAAATCAAGTTCAAGAGGCTTATAGAACTCCAAATACACAAAATTACAACAGACCCACACCAAGGCACATTATAATGAAAATACCTAACATACAAAATAAAGACAGAATCTTAAAGGCTGTGAGAGAAAAGAACCAAATTACATTCAGGGGGAAACCAATACGGATATCAGCAGATTTTTCAATCCAGACCTTAAAAGCTAGAAGGGCCTGGAATAACATTTTTCAAGCCCTAAAAGAAAATGGATGCCAACCAAGAATCTTATACCCAGCAAAACTTACCTTCAGATTTGACGACGAAATAAAATCCTTCCATGATAAACAAAAGCTAAAAGAATATACAAAAAGAAAGCCAGCATTACAGAACATTCTCAGCAAAATATTCCATGAAGAAGATATGAAAAACAAAGAAGCAAATCAGCAAAGGGAGGAGATATCCTAAAGGAACTCTCAAATAAAGAGGAACCAAGTCGTGTCAAAAATAAGCAAATAAATGAATAAAATGAGTCAAATGACCAGGAATACAAACCATATCTCAATAATAACCCTGAATATTAATGGCCTGAATTCATCAATCAAAAGACACAGACTGGCAGATTGGATCAAAAAGAAAGATCCAACAATATGTTGCCTGCAAGAGACTCATCTCTTAGAAAGAGATACCCAAAGACTAAAGGTGAAAGGATGGGAAAAAACTTACCATGCACATGGACCCAGCAAAAAAGCTGGGGTATCCATCCTCATTTCAGATAAAGTGGACTTCAAGCCAAAGTTAATCAGAAGGGATTAATCAGCAAGACATAACAATCATAAATATCTATGCCCCAAACAGTGGCTCACCCATGTATGTCAAACAAATCCTTCTCAATCTCAGAAACCAAATAGACCACAATACAATAATACTAGGGGATTTTAACACGCCTCTCTCACCACTGGACAGATCTTCCAAACAAAAATTGAACAAAGAAACCATAGATCTCAATAACACAATCAATAATTTAGACTTAACAGACATTTATAGAATATACCATCCAACCAAGAGCGAATACACTTTCTTCTCAGCAGCACATGGATCCTTCTCTAAAATAGACCATATATTATGCCACAAAGCTAATGTTCGCAAATACAAGAAGATAGAGACACTTCCTTGTATTTTATCAGACCATAATGGATTGAAACTAGAAATAAATGAAAGAGTAAAAAACAGAAATTACTCCAACACCTGGAGATTAAACAATATGCTATTATATGAGGAATGGATAACAGAAGATATTAGGAAGGAAATTAAAAAATTCCTAGAGGTAAACGAGAACAAAGAAACATCGTATCAAAATCTCTGGGACACTATGAAAGTGGTACTTAGAGGAAGATTTATTTCATGGAGCGCATTTAATAAAAGAAGTAAAACTCAACAAATAAACGACCTAACACTACAGCTCAAAGCCCTAGAAAAAGAAGAACAGACCAACACCAAAAGTAGTAGAAGACAGGAAATAGTTAAACTCAGAGCTGAAATCAACGAAATTGAAACGAAAGAAACAATACAAAAAATTGACAAAATAAATAGTTGGTTCTTCAAAAAAATAAACAAAATTGATATACCTTTAGTCACACTAACAAAGAGAAGACGAGAGAAAACCCAAATTACCAAAATTCGGAATGAACAAGGAAATATCACAACAGACACGATTGAAATACAAAACATAATTAGAAGCTATTTTGAAAATCTATATTCCAACAAAATAGAAAATTTCGAAGATATCAACAAGTTTCTAGAGACCTATGAATTGCCTAAACTAAACGAGGAGGACATACACAATTTAAATAGACCAATTTCAAGTAATGAAATAGAAGAAGTCATCAAAAGCCTACCAACAAAGAAAAGTCCAGGACCTGATGGTTTCTCAGCCAAGTTCTACAAAACCTTTAAAGAAGAGCTCATTCCAATACTTTTCAAAGTATTCCATGAAATAGAAGAGGAGGGAACCCTCCCAAACTCATTCTACGAAGCCAATATCACCCTGATACCTAAACCAGACAGAGACACATCGAGGAAAGAAAATTTCAGACCAATATCCTTAATGAACATCGACGCAAAAATTCTCAACAAAATTTTAGCAAATCGCATACAAAAACATATTAAAAAGATAGTGCATCATGATGAAGTGGGTTTCATCCCAGGGATGCAAGGTTGGTTCAACATCAGGAAATCAATAAATGTAATTCACCACATCAACAGACTTAAAGTCAAGAATCACATGATTATTTCAATAGATGCAGAAAAAGCATTTGATAAATTACAGCACCCCTTCATGCTCAAAACACTAGAAAAAATAGGGATAGTGGGAACGTTCCTTAACATTGTAAAGGCCATCTATGCTAAGCCCATGGCTAATATTATTCTTAATGGTGAAAAACTGAAAGCATTCCCCCTAAAATCTGGAACAAGGCATGGATGCCCTCTCTCACCACTCCTATTCAATATCGTCCTTGAAACTCTAGCCAGAGCAGTTAGACAGACCAAAGAAATTAAAGGGATACGAATTGGAAAAGAAGAACTCAAACTATCCCTATTTGCTGATGATATGATTATATACTTAGAGGAACCAGGAAATTCCACCAGAAAACTCTTAGAACTCATAAGTGAATTCAGTAAAGTAGCAGGATACACGATCAATGCTCATAAATCCAATGCATTTTTATACATAAGTGATGAATCTTCAGAAAGAGAAGTTAGGAAAACTACTCCATTCACAATAGCCTCGAAAAAAATAAAATACTTGGGAATCAATCTCACAAAAGAGGTGAAAGATCTCTACAATGAGAACTACAGAACACTAAAGAAAGAAATTAAAGAATACCTTAGAAGATGGAAAGATCTCCCATGTTCCTGGATAGGCAGAATTAATATTGTCAAAATGGCCATACTACCAAAAGTGCTATACAGATTCAATGCAATTCCAATTAAAATCCCAACGATGTACCTTACAGAAGTAGAACAAGCAATCATGAAATTCATCTGGAAGAATAAGAAACCCAGAATTGCTAAAGCAATCCTTCGCAGGAAAAATGAAGCAGGGGGTATTGCAATACCTGAACTTCAACTGTACTACAAAGCAATAGTAACAAAAACGGCATGGTATTGGTACCAAAATAGACAGGTAGATCAATGGTACAGAATAGAGGACACAGACACAAACCCAAATAAATATAATTTCCTCATACTAGACAAAGGGGCCAAAAATATGCAATGGAGAAAAGATAGCCTCTTCAATAAATGGTGCTGGGAAAATTGGAAATCCATATGCAACAAAATGAAACTAAACCCATATCTCTCACCGTGCACAAAACTAAACTCAAAATGGATTAAGGACCTCGGAATCAGACCAGAGACCCTGCATCTTATAGAAGAAAAAGTAGGTCCAGATCTTCAACATGTCGGCTTAGGACCAGACTTCTTCAACAGGACTCCCATAGCACAAGAAATAAAAGCAAGAATCAACAACTGGGATAGATTCAAACTAAAAAGCTTTCTCTCAGCAAAGGAAACTATCAGCAATGCGAAGAAAGAGCCTACAGAGTGGGAGAAAATCTTTGCCAATCATACTTCAGATAGAGCACTAATCTCCAGAATCTATAAAGAACTCAAAAAACTCAACACCAAGACTACAAATAACCCAATCGACAAATGGTCTAAGGAAATGAACAGACACTTCACAGAAGAAGACTACAACAATCAACAAACATATGGAAAAATGTTCAACATCTCTAGTAATAAGAGAAATGCAAATCAAAACCACCCTAAGATTCCATCTCACCCCAATCAGAATGGCGATTATCAAGAATACAAGCAACAACAGGTTTTGGCGAGGATGTGGGGAAAAAGGTACACTCATACATTGCTGGTGGGGTTGCAAATTAGTGCAACCACTCTGGAAGGCAGTATGGAGATTCCTTAGAAAACTTGGAATGGAACCACCATTTGACCCAGCTATCCCACTCCTTGGCCTATACCCAAAGGACTTAAAATCAGCATACTACAGAGATACAGCCACATCAATGTTCATTGCTGCTCAGTTCACCATAGCCAGATTGTGGAACCAACCTAGATGCCCTTCAGTTGATGAATGGATAAAGAAACTGTGGCATATATATACAATGGAATATTACTCAGCCATAAAGAATGATACATTTATGGCATTTGCAAGCAAATGGACGAAATTGGAGAATATCATGCTAAGTGAGATAAGCCAATCTCAAAAAACCAAAGTTAGAATGATCTCGCTGATAAGTGGATGATGATACATAATGGGGCATGGGAGGGGTTAGTTTTAGGGTTAGAGTGAGGGTTAGGGAGGGGGGCAAGAATGGGGGAAGGAAGGACTGTATAGAGGGAAAAGAGGGATGGGAGGGGTGGGGGGAAGGGGAAAAAATAACAGAATGAATCAACCAACATCACCCTATGTAAACGTATGATTACACAAATGGTATGCCTTTACTCTATGTACAAACAGAGAAAGAACATGTATCCCATTTGTTCACAATAAAAAAAAAAGAATTACTTATAATTTTATGTACTTGTTTGAAAGTAGTGACTTCTGCATTTTTAAATGCAGCTCAGTGGTAGATCGCTTGCCTGGCATGCATAAGACCCTGGGTTCAGTCCCCACTACTCCAGAAAAAACCTGATTGCTGGGCACAGTGGTGCATGCCTGTAAACCCAGTGACTCAAGAAGCTGAGGCAGGAGGATGACAAGTTCAAGGCCAACCTTAGCAATTTAGGCCCTAAACAACTTAGCAAGACCCTGCCGTCAAATAAAAAATAAAACTGCTAGGGACGTAGATCAGTAGAAAGTTACCCTTGGGTTCAATCCCCAAAATAATTTTTTAAAAACTATATTTCAAATAGTAATCCTTTCTTAGTAACAAACATCATTGACATATACTTAACAAAATATTTCTGTGTAAAACTATCGCAACTTCCTAATTATTTAAATTGGAATTACAATTTAAATGTATCAATACACAATCTTCCAAAGGTTTTTCAGTAGAATTCAAATTAAATATATAACAGGTGATATGTAAATACCATAATTCTCATATGCCCATCTTGACTGACTTTCTACTATTCTTATGAAGGAGACTGGTAAGTAAAATGGCCAGAAACCACATACACATACCTCTACCACTTCAGCACCAGGATTCTAGATTGCCCTTCATCTAACCTATACACCTTGCTGTTTCATCATCATTTGGGGCCATAAAATAGAAAATAAAACATTATACCAACATTATAGTTTACATGTTGTTAAAGTTTACTGAATTTTTGTGATTTGGACATGATTTAATTTTTGTAGAATTTTTTCTGGCTCTTGCTACTAATCATCCTTCAGCTCTTAGGCTCACAGTAATTGATTGATCTTTGTTTATTCTGTCAAAGTTGGATCCTCCGGATAGCCATTGCCTCTTCCTCAAGGGAATAAGGATGGTTTTCCTTAATGATGAAATTTGGAATTTGTCACATGTACAACAGGGAAAATATCTTTATATCCTTTTCTTTTATGGACTTGAGTTTCTGGCTTGAAATTTACCTTGTACTCTAGTTATAAAATCTTTCATTATGATAATAAGAAACAAAAATTAGCCATTAACTCTCCTCGAGTATGCCAGTGTTCCAAGTGTCTTGCAGGTATTTGTTTAAATGTTAAAACAATCTATGAGATTTAAGTATTATTATCCCTGTTTCACAGTTGAAGAAATTAAAGGATAGCAAGTGGCAGAACCAGAGTCATACCCAGAAAGTCTCCCTCCTTTCAGAGTAGGAAATAAACCATAATATTATGTGGAAGATGGTTTGGTTTTCTCTTTAACTTGACACTACACATGTCGCCTTGAGAGGTTGCACACTTTACTCCGATGATACTATCATTGCACAAAATCTTTCACAGAACAGTTAGTTTTTATAAATATTGGTGCTAAGAAATCTTCATCAAATGAGGATGCATCTGGATTTCTCCTTCTCCTCTGTGAGAAGGAGAAAGCAGTTCCAAAAACAAAGGTCCAAAATTCTCTTGAGAAGGGTCAACTTCTCTTAAGAGTTGCTTTTATTTCTAAGATGACTTTTAAATGCAGTTGTACTTCATAAGTTTCAATGTATTGGATCACAGTGTTCTTGTATAACTTTTGTGTGAAGGGATTTATATACCTTTACATTTGTATCCACTGAACATCGTACATTACCTTTGTCAAACATTACATTTGTGTGTAGTTATATATGTGTGATGTGTGCAAAAGTCAGCCCCTTCTAGGAGTAATGACAGATTTATTTCAAAAGCTTAAAATAGTAATATTAAAGGCTGGGGTGTAGATCAGTGGTAGAACACTTGCCTAGCATGTGCAAGGCCCTGGATTCAATCCCCAGCAACCCAAACAAAAAAGAAAAAAAAAAAGTAATATGTAATGAGAGCACTAAATGTGTTACATGTTAAGGAGCTTTCAGAACTCTTTCATGTAGTAAATGTAGTAGTCTAAAGTATTTTGATTTAAATATTTTTTAAATAATTTTTTTATTAAAAAGTTATGTCTCTAGGATAACATGAGATGTGAACAATAGAAAACACCATATAGCTATTATGAATAATAGCCAGGCATGGTGGCGTTCACCTACTCTTAGGGGCTCAGGGAGGCTAAGGCAGGAGGATAACTAGTTCAAAGTCAGCCTCAGCAACTTAGCGAGACCCTGTCTCAAAATAAAAAATATACTAAAAATACTAGGGATGTTGCTTCATGGTTAAGTGCCCCTGGGTTCAATTCTCAGTACCCCCCCCAAAATAAACAAATACAATTAGTTAGCATATTTTGAATCTTACATGTTAGAATCTAGGCTAACAGTCCTGTGTTAATTCTCTCGAACCACCTCTACCCATCCCATGACAAGATGATTTTAATCTATTTGACAAATCCCTGGATCAGGTTGAAATATGACATGTTTATATGAAATATGTTAAATTTTCCAAAATAAAAAATATATGCTATATACAGACAGTCCCCAACTCAACAATGGTTTCTCTTAAGATTTTTTTACTTTATGATGTTGCCAAAGCAACATGCATTCAGTAGAAAACATACTTTGAACTTTTACCTTTTCCTGGTCTAGCCATATGCAGTACAATACTGATATTCTCTTGTAACGCTGGGCAGCAACAGCGAGATACAGCTCCCAGCTGTAAGATCATGAGGAGAAACGACCAATACTCTGCAGTGTACTGTGTTGCTAAATAGGATATTTGGTAGGGTATTCAGTGCACTTTGATTTATGATATGTTTAAGGTAGAGTGGTTTTATTGGAACAAAATCCCATCATAAGTCATGGAGCATCTATATGTACACACACATACATAGCAATTTTGTTTGCTTGTTTAGTTGTACTGGAGATTACATCCAGAGACACTCTACCACTGAGGGACATCCCGCAGACTCTTTTTTGAGACAAGGCCTTGTTAAATAGCCCAGGTTGCTTCAAACTTGTGATCCTCCTGCCTCAGCATCCTTAATCTCTGGGATTACAGGCATGAGCCACTGCACCCAGAGCAATTTCAGTAACAGAAGTATAAAGAGAGTTTGCAGGGATGTGAATATGTGAATTAATTGTTTAGCTCATTCCTCTTTAACTTTTAAAAAGACTTATGATCGTATTTTCTAATTTACATTTTCTGAAGTCCTGAATCAAACTTTAGTTCTCACTTGTGCAGAGGCCCCCTCACTCACTTCACACAAACTTGATTTAACACAGACCTCTCCTCCAATTTTTTGATTCTATGCCTTAAATAATTCTTCAGTATTAGCAATTACATGGACTTTTGATCTCAATATTATAATTTCACTGAAATTTCCAACAAAAATTTTAAAATTTTACATAATTTTGATTCTGGTAGTGACACATATCACTCACATGCTTGGGTCTGTTATCAACCAGATGTAAGAGATGTAAAGTAAGTGCCAAATATGTCATTCTGCTTTCATTCATTGGGATAAAAGTGGTCATCCCTTAGTTGCTGCTCTTACCACTTGTGTTTAGAAGTTTAGGCTTAGTTATATCAACTCTCTCAAATCATTCCTGTTTTACAGGTAAACTTGACAGTTTACAGAATTTCTGTAACAACAGTTTGAATCTCTGAGAGTACAAACTTGAAAGAAAATTGACCTGCCTAGTATCTTCGGCCTATTGGATGTTTATAATTCTTTCTCTTTAATATTGTCACCTTAGCAATCCTTCCAGCTACACATTTTAAAAGATGTGATGGAGAAGTTATCAGCGGGTGTTTTTAGGTATGCTAAAGTAACCAAATCATTTTCTGTTTATTTTTCTATTCTCAAGGAAATAATGTGGGCATTTCCATTTTTGTTTCAGTTTTTACAGTATGCCTGTTGCCTCCATAGCTTATTTAGTTTAGATAAATAGCTGCTGTTCAATATTTCTCAAAGTGTATCTTGTGGTATACCACCAGAAGTGTCCTGTGAGTTTCCTGCCCTCCATTCCTTTCTGTGCTTTGCTCTTTGCTTTTTCTCATCTCCCCTCCCAAAAAGATCCATGGCTTGGAAAGAGGGGAAAATCCAATATGGTGATTACTTAGAATGGATAAAGTAGGTATTTTTCCCCTTGAAAACTTAACCACTTTTAACAGTGGAGATACTAATGGACAAGTTTGACTTATTTTAAAGTTATATGGCTGAACTATGGCAACTGTCAACTACTGCCCAGTGTGTTCTAAACATCTGTGACATTTGCAATAATTTTTTCTCTCCAGATCTCAGTTGGATGAACCTATTCCACTGTATGAGGCAAAAGTTTCCATGGAAGTTGTTCAGAAAAATCAAGGAAGAAAAATGCAAGTTGTTCAATTTTAATCTTCTTTCTCAAACCTCAGCTGGATGAACCCAGTATTTGAAGTCAGAGTTTTCCTTGGAAATTGGAAAAAAATTAAGGAAGATAAAAGCAAGTTGTTCAGTTTGTAAGCAAGTTTTCTGACTTAGAAGATGTTCAGTCATTTGGCATATTTGAAAAATGTTTTCAGATTACTGTGTAAAGGATCAAGATAATTCTGTAATTAACATTTGAAGGGGTATTCTGAAAGTCATTTTTGTAATTTTTTTCTACACATCTGCCTCTCTTATGAAATTCTTCTCATGAGGAAAACTGCTTTCAGCAAAATTCACACCATTCTATTGATAAGTCTATTACAGGCCTTAGTATACCGTCAAAATAATGTTATTAGTTACGTGTCAATTCCATTTTGAACATCTTAACAAGTCTTTGCTGTCAGAATTTAAGCATTTGAATATATTTTCAGGTTCCAAAGTACCTAACTCATACACACTTCAATTTATCCATTTACTTCGAGTTTCTTCAGGAACAAGGATCACAGTAACTTGTCCTGTGGGAGCTGCAGAGCATTTGCGTGAAGGGCTGGGACTGCCTGGCATTGGGAAAGGAGGACTGAGCTTGAAGGGTGCTATCTTCTGAGTTCTCTCTTGGGGAAGGCGGGGTTGGGGTCGGCTCTGGCGCTGTCACCACCTCTAGATGTCACCACTGCTCCCCGAAAGCTCTATCTAAGCAGCAGTCCAGCACCGAGGCTCCAGTCCAGACGCTGTACCCGCGGTGATGACATCCCTACTGCAGGCCTGCAGCGTTCAGCCATTTCATGCCCCACGGGGTAGTGCACACCCGCCCGGGCCAAGTGCTGCCCACAGCCGCCCAGTCTCACGGCAGGATCGCTGCGGAGAGCCAGGCAGAAGCGCCAGGACCGCCCCGCCCGGAGGAACGCAGCCGGGGGCGGGACCTCGCGGGCAGCGTGCCCGTCACGCACGCCGCGCGGGGGCGGGGCCCTGGCGCGCGCGGGAAGTGCTGCGGGGCGGCCGGTCGGCCTCAGGCGCTTCGCTTCGAGGCCCTTTCGGTAGACGGCTACTCGTCCACCTTCAAAAGGCCGCCGGAGACAGTGCGGCTCCGACGGAAAAGGTCCCGGAGCCCAGAAGCCGCCGCCTCCCGGTCTCCCGAGCTGCGGAGCCGACGCCTCGCCGCGCCGCCCTGGCGGCCGTGTTGCCCCGCCGGCCCCTCCCGGCCGCCGGCGGCAGAGTGGGCGGTCCGACCGCGGCCCGCGGGAACCCCTTCACCCGCCTGGACTAGCGGCTGCAGGTCGCCATGGACGCCCGGGACGGGCTGCCCCGCGGCCAGCAGGCGGCGCCGGGCTCGGTGAGTGTCTTCGTGCCTGCCGGGCGAAGGGCTTTCGTCCTTCATGGTGGGGCCAGCTGCGAGTTAGGGATGGAAAGTTCTAGGGTTCGGGGCAGGGAAATGGGCGCGAAGCGTTCCTGTCGCCGCGGCCTGAGGGAGCCCCGAGCCCTGGGGACGGCTGCTCCTGAAAGGCGGGGTTTGCGGAGGCTGCCCGGCTGCGGGTGTGCTGCCGCTGTGCGCCGCCTCAGCTCGGGTAGACGTGACTGCAGGTCTGCGCGGACGTCCATCCGCGGAAGGCATCCCGAGGGCAGCGTGGACGGACAAAGCCCCGACCGCCTTCCCACCGTGCTTCTCGCGCAAAGCTGCCCGGAGTGGAGGAGTGTTGAGGATAAATCTGTTCAGACTTCACGAGCATTTTTCTTACTCTGAAGCCTTTTGGGTCTTTCGGCTTAAGGTTTGTATGGTCAGTTACTCAATTCGCAAAACTGACCTTTTTCGCTCTTAGTTTTGATATTAAAGTTCATACCCAAAGTGAAAAACTGACAGGATTAATTTGGGTGTGTATAAAATTGTGTGCACTGGCATTTACTGAGAAGGAAGTTTGCCAGGTGAGCCTGTCTACACATTTAAAGCAAACTTCAGCATCATTTACGTTTTGAAAGGACAATTTTCTTTTTAGATACTAATCAAAAAAATGATTTGCCATGGGAAGAGACGTCATCTGAAAGAACAACAGTTACTGAACTACCCCAGGTAATACTTTTTGAATATCATTAGCATGTGTATTCCTGTGCTTCTCAGAAGCATTTTCCTTGAAAAATAGTTTTGCAGAGAAGCTTGAAAGTGATTATTTTTACCAGAATTGAATAGATGGCGTCAGCCAAAATAAAGGACTTGGTGTGTTACAGTAAGAATTGCTGGAATGGTCACCAGCACGAAAGTAGGCATAGTAGATGAGAGTTGTTGGTTGCCCTTTACCCTCCTCATTTTTTTAACACACTTCTCTTTTGAGCTTTCACTCAGAGGAACCCCTCCATACTAAGGTACTTTTTCAACTTGATCGTTTATTAAATCTTCAAAACAAATCCTCCAGTTACCTCCACAAGTTGTGGCATAGCACTAAACTTTGCTGTCCACTTCCCCAGCAACACCCACAAGTACTTCTGTTGTGATCTTTTGGTAAAGGAATGCTTGTTCCTGATGGGATCAGGCTATCAAAATGCCACAAGGCTCAATCTCCCCTCTTTGCCTAAGAATACCTTGCCTAAAAGAATTCTTGTAATGTGAATAATATTGACTTGAAAAGGCAGATTTTTGAGATCAGAAAATGTTTCTTAAATATGGCCTTTAAGGGTCCCTGAAGTTACCTGCAGGAAGAGCAGCTTAGCCCAAGTTCCAGGTACTTTTTCAGACATTGGGAAGATTTCTACTTTGATAGCAACATCTGTAGTACTATATAAAGTGTTAGTAATTTTTTAGTAAAACCTAAAAAATGAAATAGGCTCCATTCCAACAACGTTTTTGCCACTTAGAGGAAACTACTATTAATAGATTAATTTAGCTCCTTCCAGAATTTTTCAGTATGTGGTATATTTTTAATGATATTTAGTATACAGTTCATATAATTTTGCTGTTCAGAGACTGTGACTATGTTAATAAAACCTTTAGATTGAAGGGTTTTTCTTGAAACTCTGATTTTTCATTATTTTCTTTTTCTTTTAAAAGGCTTTACACCTATCATTCTCTGAACCACGTAGTCTGTCCTCAGAAAATATTGAGTTACTTGTGGACTGGAGTATTAAAACCCTACTCCTTGTCATCTCTTCTCAACCCTTTACCTGGGCAGATCATTTGAAAGTGCAGGAAGAGGCTCAAGGTCTTGTCCAGCATTGTAGAGCAACAGAAGTTACTTTGCCTCGAAGTATAAAGGTAATTCTGAAGTAAATAACTGTTTTAAAGTAGCAGATTAAGTATGAAATGCTTCTGTAAAATATTGGAGAGATTTCTTTCCATTAAGTTTTTCTTCTAATATCTAAAGACACAAAGCATTGGGGAATTTTGTTTCTTCCAAATGGTGCTTTCATACATATTTTAAATAGATTGTGTAACAGCCCTTTAAATTTAGAGACCTGTCCTGAGAGTTAGGCAGTGGTGCAGGCAGGAAGTGTTTGCACAGTTGTAGATGGACATAATCCCTTTGTTTTATTTATTTGTTTTCATGTGGTGCTGAGGATGGAACCCAGGGCCTCCTACATGCTAAGTGAGCACTTTGCCCCTGAGCCACACCCCAGCCCCAAACCATTCTTTTCTAAAGCTTCTTTAGGAAAAAAAAAAAAGGAAATGAAAAGCAATTGACTTAGTTATAAGAGCAGATGGATTTCACTGATTTTTTTCTCATAGGATATGGTGTTTTTAAGTATGCACTCATGTTGCTAACCTGGTAATAGTCTATTGTAAATTTAGAGTTCTAGACTGGTTCTAGAGAAATATAGCTTCATTACTTTAAAGCATCTCATCAACTCAAATTAGATGAAACAGGATTACTTAACACTTGCTATATCTTTTTCAGTAAATTAGGATGAATTGTCATATCCATTATCAGTGTTCACTGACTACTTCTGAAAGTGTTTTTATGGGGTACAGGGATTAAATGTAGCATACTGCTCTCTACACAAACATATTTCTACCACTTATGATAAAAAAGTTTTTGTTAAGGGTAGTAGAGACAGGAGAACGTTGCCATCTATGTTATTTGTGTGTTCCTTCTGATATATGTTTTTATTTTGCTGCATATGAATTTCCAGTTTTGCCAGAACCATTTGTTGAAGAGGCTATCTTTTCTCCATTGTATGTTTTTGGCACCTTTGTCTAGTATGAGATGGCTGTACTTATGTGGGTTTGTCTCTGTGTCTTCTATTCTGTACTATTGGTCTACCTGCCTATTTTGGTGCCAATACCATGCCGTTTTTGTTACTATGGCTTTGTAGTATAGTTTAAGGTCTGGTATTGTGATGCCTCCTGTTTCACTATTCCTGCTAAGGATTGCTTTGGCTATTCTGGGTCTCTTATTTTTACAAATGAATTTCACTATTGGTTTCTCTATTTCTATGAAGGTCATTGGGATTTTAATTGGAATTGACTTGAATCTGTACAATGCTTTTGGTAGTATGTCCATTTGGACAATATTAATTCTGCCAATCCAAGAACATGGGAGATCTTTCCATCTTCTAAGGTTTTCATTAATTTCTTTCTTTAGTGTTCTGTAGTTTTCATTGTAGAGGTCTGTTACCTCTTTTGTTAGATTGATTCCCAACTATCTTATTTGTGTGTGTGTGTGTGGCCTCTAATTTAAGATCCTCTTGGACCCAATTTTGATATGAACATTAAAGAAAAGCAAATATTTAGATACTATAGCACACTTATTTCTCTGTAGCTATGCATAAATGAGTCTGTATGTAAACCCATTAAAAATATGTAAGTGTAACCCAGGTATAGGGAAGTGTATATGAATTTACATAACTCAGATGTTTGTGCTTAGAAAAGATGGTTGACCCCATTCTACACATGGATATAAGAAACTCCATCACTTTTACTGTTTGCATGTTATACTCAACTCTTTAGGATGCTTTCTATTGTGGTTTGAATCTGAAATAGATAAAGCATTAGGCAATGCAGTAATGTTCAGATGTGAAAAATTGGATTATGCGAGCTCAGAACTCATCAGTGGATTAATTTATTTGATAGATTAATCATTCAAATGGGTGGCAGGTAGGACCAGTAGGCAGGGTGGAAGGTAGGACATGGCTGGAAGAAGTAGGTCACTGTTGTGGCCTTGGAAGTGATATCTGGCCCTGGCCCCTTTCTCTTCCTCCCTTCCTGCTTCCTGGCTGCCATAAGCTGAGCAGCTTTCTTCCTCCACACCCTTGCACCATTATGTTCTACCTCACCTCAGACCCACAGCAAAGGATTTTGCTAACCATAGACTACGA